>NC_086449.1:843546455-843603955 GCF_028390025.1 Pseudophryne corroboree
CTGTCCACTCCCAGAATGAAGATTGCTGACAGCGCCACCGCGTGTTTTTCTGCCCAGAGGCTGATTCTTGTCACCTTCGACATTGCAGCTCTGCTGTTCGTTCCGCCCTGTCGGTTTATGTACAGTAGGCCACTGTCGTTACATTGTCCGACTGAACTTGAATGGCCTGATCTTTTAGAAGATGTGCCGCCTGTAGAAGACCGTTGTACACGGCCCTTAGTTCCAGAATGTTTATTGGGATGATGGATTCCAGACTTGACCACGTTCCTTGGAAGTTTTCCCCTTGGGCGACTGCATCCCAACCTCTGAGACTTGCATCTGTGGTTAGAAGGATCCAATTCTGAATCCCGAACCTGCGGCCCTGTAGTAGGTGAGAAGTTTGCAGCCACCAGAGGAGCGAGATTCTGGCTTTCGGCGACAGACGTATCCTCTGGTGCATGTGAAGATGAGAACCCGACCATTTGTCCAGGAGATCTAGTTGAAAGGACCGTGCATGAAATCTTCCGTACTGTAGAGCCTCGTAGGAGGCAACTATCTTTCCCAGAAGGCGAATGCACTGATGAACTGACACCCGGGCTGGCTTCAGGACATCCCGGACCATTGTTTGTATCACCAATGCTTTCTCCGCCAGTAGAAACACCCTCTGTACTTCCGTGTCGAGGATCATCCCTAGGAAGGACAGCCTCCTTGTCGTCTCCAAATGTGACTTTGGAAGATTCTGGATCCATCCATGATCCTGGAGTAGTTGAGAGAGCAATGCTCTGTAACAACTTCTCCCTGGAAGACGCCTTTATTAGCAGATCGTCCAGATAAGGAATTATGTTCATACCCTGCTTGCGGAGGAGTAGCATAGTTTCCGCCATGGCCTTGGTGAACACCGTTGGTGCCGTGGAGAGGCCAAACGGCAGTGCCTGGAACTGATAGTGACAGTCCAGTAGCGCAAATCTTAGATAAGCCTGGTGAGTCGGCCAGATTGGAATGTGAAGGTACGCATCCTTGATATCTAGGGATATCAGAAATTAACCCTCCTCCAGACCTGAGATTACCGCTCTCAGAGACTCCATCTTGAATTTGAAGTCCCTCAAATAAGGGTTCAATGACTTTAGGTTCAATATTGGCCTGACCGAACCATCCGGTTTCGGTACCACAAACAGGTTTAAGTAATAACACTCGTTTGCTAGGTGAGGTGGAACTGGAACAATGACATTTGACTTTAAACAATTTTTGATTTGCTTCCTGTAGGATATTACTTTCTGTCAGCGAAGCTGGTAAGCCTGATTTGAAGAATCTGTGAGGTGGGAGTTCTTGAAACTCCAGTCTGTACCCCTGGGTAACAATATCTTGTACCCAGGGGTCCAGGCATGATGACGCCCAGACATGACTGAAATTTCTTAGTCTTGCTCCCACCTGCCCGATCTCCAGGCTGGGAGGGCCCACCGTCATGCCGAGGATTTTGAGGAAGCAGAACCAGGCTTCTGTTCCTGGGAACGGTGTTGCAGACGGAAGAAAAGTGGTCTTACCCGCAGTTGCCGTGGAGATCCACGCATCTAATGCTTCCCCAAACAGAGCCTGACCTGTGAAGGGTAGGTTCTCCACACTCTTCTTGGATTCAGCATCCACAGCACATTGGCGCAGCAAAAGTCCCCTGCGTGCCGAGACAGCCATGGAAGAAGCTCTCACATTAAGATGTCCAAGGTCCTTCATGGCTTCCACCATAAATCCTGCAGAATCCTGTATGTGACGTAAAAACAATTCAATGTCACTTCTATCCGTAGAATCTAATTCCTCTAGTAAAGTGCCTGACCACTTTACTGTGGCCTTAGAAATCCACGCACAAGCAATAGTGGGTCGTAAAGCTACGCCAGTAGCTGTGTATAGTGATTTGTAGTCTCAATCTTGCGGTCAGCCGGCTCTTTTAAAGCGGTGGACCCAGGTAAAACCACCTTTTTAGACGACCTAGATACAGAAGCATCTACCACAGGCGGGTTTTCTCACTTTTTCCTGTCCTCCTCAGGGAAAGGAAAAGCAATGAGAAACCTTTTTGGGATATGGAACTTTTTCTCCAGGATTTCCCAGGATTTTTCAAACAATGCGTTTAATTCCTTAGACGCAGGGAAGGTAAGGGAGGTTTTCTTATTGTCTGTAAAGTAAGCCTCCTCTACCTGCTCAGGTGCCTTATCAGTAATGTGTAAAATGTCCCTAATAGCCTCAATCATGAGTTGCACCCCTTTAGCCAGGGATGCATCTCCCCCCTGCATATCCCCATCACCATCCCCTGCATCAGAGTCGTTATCCGTGTCAGTTTGCATTATCTGGGCAAGAGCACGCTTCTTTGGGTATATAATTTGGGGTTTTGATGAGGTAGTCGGAGCTAAATACGATAAAACCTCAACAGACTTTCTTAAAACCTGTATTTCAGTCTCAGTATGAGCCATCCTAGATGGATTCAGAAGCCTGGGACAGTATATTAGAGTCCTGAGTACATGGGATAGACTCTTCAGGAGAAGATACACACTCTGCAGCACAAGATACAGAGTCCCTGGACATGGTGATGTGTATATAATATATATATATATATATATATATATATATATATGCAGTTATTATGGTAAATGCCTGGCGCTGACTGAGTAGCCTTAATAGATTACACAGAGAAATATAACACTCCCCCCCCCGTCTATATCACCCTGGTACCGCAGAGGTATGCTGGAGTGAAGAGGAGGCAGCGCTCCCTGTCAGCGTCTCTGTAGTGTGATCTGCAGGGAGAAAATGGCGCTGGTGAGTGCTGGATCCGCTCTGAGGAAGAAGCCCCGCCCCCTGTAATGGCGCATCTTCCCGCTGCTGACATTATACTGGCCTGATGTAAATGTGGTCGCTAACAGCTGTTAGCCCCTGTATACCAGCTCAGGGCGCCACTCACAGCGCTGCGCATTGTACCGCTGAGCCCTCCAAACCTTATGCCGCCATTCTCGCCGGCGACCCGCTTACCAGGGCGCCGGCACTCACCACTCCATCTTCTGGCTCTGTTAGGGGGTGGCGGCCGTGCTGCGGGAGTAAGCGGTCACCTCGTGGGCTTGCGATCATCACCCCCAGGAGCTCAGTTTCCTGTCAGCGGAGATAGGAGCCATTAACCTCTAGGGTTGGATCCTACTCCCCCCCCTAAGTCCCACGAAGCAGAGAGGCTGTTGCCAGAAGCCTTCCTGTTACCTAACAACTCTTAGAAAAAAAAATAAAACTAGAAAAACTCCTTGGAGCTCCCCTAGCTGTGACCGGCTCCACCGGACATATTTTCTAAATTGGGTCTGGTAGGAGGGGCATAGTGGGAGGAGCCAGCCCACACTATTATACTCTTAAAGTGCCCATGGCTCCCAAGGGATCCGTCTATACCCCATGGTACTAATGTGGACCTCAGCATCCTCTAGGACGTAAGAGAAAATGTGTTTTTTTCCTGCTTAGAAAAACCCCTCCCTTTAAGCACCTGAATGATATCACCAAGCTAATTGAGCATCTGCCACTATATATAACCAGTCCAGGCATCAGCAGAATGGGGAATTCCCCAAGAGCTGCCCCTGAAGATGCAAAGTCAACTTATTTGATACCTAGCAAGTCTGTCCAAAGTCCGAAGTACAACAAGACAGCTGGGTTCCCTAGTTAACGCCCTGGATCTAAATAGTAATCTGCAGCTACCTACGCCATAGAGCCGTTCCCACGTCCTCAGGTTCCAGCAGGTACCCTGCAAGGAGAAGCTCCAGGGAGTCTACCTGATCTTGGTAAGGAACAAAGGGTAACCACTTGTTAGTCCTTAAAGGATAATGCACTAAGGACCAAGGCACATCCCAGAACTAAACTATAGGTCACATGTAACAGTCTGTGATATTTGGAACGTGCCTAGATTTCTGTGATTTAGCCTCTAGACTTCAATCTCACATCTGAATTTTCAAGTTCTAGACGCTTTCCAAATCCTGCATAATTTTACAATTGGCCCAATGAGTACATATTTGGGCAAAAGTGGTCCTCCAGTGGACCGGCACAACCATTAGTGTACACCAAAATCTGTCCCGTCTCCTGCACCTAGCTTGAGGAAGCTGTCCGTGCCGCTGAAAGGGGTGACACCTGCATACAGGCGTATGAGTCACAATTTGGGCATATAGCTGCATAAGAATTGTGAACTGGTGTCCGGCTCAAAGGGTATAGACTGGAGAAGCTAGCAATACCTACAGAACCTGCATGTGCATTACCTACAGAGCCTGCATGTACAATACCTACAGAACCTGCATGTGCAATACCTACAGAACCTGCATGTGCAATACCTACAGAGCCTGCATGTACAATACCTACAGAGCCTGCATGTGCAATACCTACAGAGCCTGCATGTACAATACCTACAGAACCTGCATGTACAATACCTACAGAACCTGCATGTGCAATACCTACAGAACCTGCAAGTGCATTACCTACAGAACCTGCATGTACAATACCTACAGAACCTGCATGTACAATGCCTACAGAACCTGCATGTACAATACCTACAGAACCTGCATGTACAATGCCTACAGAACCTGCATGTACAATACCTACAGAACCTGCATGTACAATACCTACAGAACCTGCATGTACAATGCCTACAGAACCTGCATGTACAATGCCTACAGAACCTGCATGTACAATACCTACAGAACCTGCATGTACAATGCCTACAGAACCTGCATGTACAATACCTACAGAACCTGCATGTACAATACCTACAGAACCTGCATGTGCAATGCCTACAGAACCTGCATGTGCAATGCCTACAGAACCTGCATGTGCAATACCTACAGAGCCTGCATGTACAATACCTACAGAGCATGTATGTACAATACCTACAGAACCTGCATGTACAATACCTACAGAACCTGCATGTACAATACCTACAGAACCTGCATGTACAATACCTACAGAACCTGCATGTGCAATACCTACAGAACCTGCATGTCCAATACCTACAGAGCCTGCATGTCCAATACCTACAGAGCCTGCATGTCCAATACCTACAGAGCCTGCATGTGCAATACCTACAGAACCTGCATGTACAATACCTACAGAACCTGCATGTACAATACCTACAGAGCCTGCATGTACAATACCTACAGAGCCTGCATGTGCAATACCTACAGAACCTGTATGTACAATACCTACAGAACCTGCATGTACAATACCTACAGAACCTGCATGTACAATGCCTACAGAACCTGCATGTACAATGCCTACAGAACCTGCATGTGCAATACCTACAGAGCCTGCATGTGCAATGCCTACAGAACCTGCATGTACAATGCCCTGCATCAAATTACGTCATTGCAATTCATAATATACAGCAAATATTACATTATTGGGCAAGACAAGATGCCAAACGGCATAACCATTATTTTCAATATACCCAGCACCCTGCTCTACCCACACTGGGATAGTTTCTGTTTCATTGGAAAATGAATAACCAGCATTTACTCCAAGATTCTCTCTGTGATTGGTGGATACGAGGTCAGGAAACGTGTTGTGTTTAGTATTTACCTGCAATGCACAGCTATTGGCCCTTTGGTTTTGGATGCTTTCTGTCTCACCATATATACAAACTGCAGTATGCTTTCCGCTGCGCTGGCAGCTGGGACGCCGTGGTCCGGCCACGCTGTAAAGTTGAAATGCATAACACGTTGTACGTCGTCAGCCTGGATAAAGACGAGAGTTTCCATTACGTAATGTACATTTCATAACAAGGTGCAGATAAAATATCATTCCTGGAACAAATGTATTAATTTATTAATTTTGAAATAAAAATAACAGAGCGTTATTGTGGGGGATTCTATAAATAGGGATAAAACACAAAATGGATTCAATTGTCTTTAAAATAGCAGTAAATTAAATCCAAAGACAATGACTTTTACTTCTAGTTTTTTTGTTTTGTTTTTTTCATTATATATGAAGCTAATTTATTGAGGTATTTTGGTAACTTTTTCTCCACTTTGTACCTCCTCCGCCTTATTAATAGAACATCACATTCTGTATTATGGGCATATGTTCTAAGCACAGTTTTATGTATCCAGGACAATGCAGGCAATAAGCACTACTCCCAATTAGTGATGAGCAGGTTCGGTTCCTCGGAAACCGAACCCCCCCGAACTTCACCCATTTTACAAGGGTCCGAGGCATACTCGGATTCTCCCGTATGTCTCGGTTAACCCGAGCGCGCCCGAACGTCATCATCCCGCTGTCGGATTCTCGCGAGATTCGGATTCTATATAAGCAGCCGCGCGTCGCCGCCATTTTCACTCGTGCATTGGCGTCCTCTCCGTTTATTCATTGTTGAGTTGATGCAAATATTTGTGCTTGCTTATATCATTGTGGGGACTGGGGAGCAGCTTTATATTAATATAGGAGGAGTACAGTGCAGAGTTTTGCTGATCAGTGACCACCAGTTATCCGTTCTCTGCCTGAAAAACGCTCCATATCTGTGCTCAGTGTGCTGCATATATCTGTGCTCACACTGCTTTATTGTGGGGACTGGGGAGCAGCTGTATTAGGGTTCACTACGATATGTCGGCGGCCGGGCTCCCGGCGACCAGCATACCGGCGCCGGGAGCCCGACCGCCGGCTTACCGACAGTGTGGCGAGCGCAAATGAGCCCCTTGCGTGCTCGCTGCGCTCGCCACGCTACGGGCCACATTATTTTATTCTCCCTCCAGGGGGGTCGTGAACCCCCACGAGGGAGAATAAGTGTCGGTATGCCGGCTGTCTGGCTCCCGGCGCCGGTATGCTGGTCGCCGGGAGCCCGACCGCCGGCATACTGCAGACCACCCGCTGTATTATATAGGAGGAGTACAGTGCAGAGTTTTGCTGACAGTGACCACCAGTATACGTTGTCTGCCTGAAAAACACTCCATATCTGTGCTCAGTGTGCTGCATATATCTGTGCTCACACTGCTTAATTGTGGGGACTGGGGAGCAGCTGTATTATATAGCAGGAGTACAGTGCAGAGTTTTCCTGACAGTGACCACCACCAGTATACGTTCTCTGCCTGAAAAACACTCCATATCTGTGCTCAGTGTGCTGCTTTATTGTGGGGACTGGGGACCACCAGTAAAATATTATATAGGAGGAGTACAGTGCAGAGTTTTGCTGACCAGTGACCACCAGTATACGTTGTCTGCCTGAAAAACACTCCATATCTGTGCTGCATTGTGTAGTATATAGTAGTACAGTGCATAATTTTGCTGACCACCAGTATATAATATATAGGAGTACGGTACAGAAGGCCACTGCTGTACCTACCTCTGTGTCGTCAAGTATACTATCCATCCATACCTGTGGTGCATTTAAGTTTTGCACTGTTTGCTGACCACCAGTATATAATATATAGCATTACGGTACAGTAGGCCACTACTGTACCTACCTCTGTGTCGTCAAGTATACTATCCATCTAGATTCTATACCTGTGGTGCATTTTAGTTTTGCAGTTTGCTGACACAGTGACCACCAGTATATATAGCAGACGGTACGGAAGGCCAGTGCTGTACCTACCTCTGTGTCGTCAAGTATACTATCCATCTAGATTCTATACCTGTGGTGCATTTTAGTTTTGCAGTTTTCTGACAGTGACCACCAGTATATATAGCAGTACGGTACGGTAGGCCACTGCTGTACCTACCTCTGTGTCGTCAAGTATACTATCCATCTACATTCTATACCTGTGGTGCATTTCAGTTGTGCGCAGTATATATAGTAGTAGGCCATTGCTATTGATACTGGCATATAATTCCACACATTAAAAAATGGAGAACAAAAATGTGGAGGGTAAAATAGGGAAAGATCAAGATCCACTTCCACCTCGTGCTGAAGCTGCTGCCACTAGTCATGGCCGAGACGATGAAATGCCATCAACGTCGTCTGCCAAGGCCGATGCCCAATGTCATAGTAGAGAGCATGTAAAATCCAAAAAACAAAAGTTCAGTAAAATGACCCAAAAATCAAAATTAAAAGCGTCTGAGGAAAAGCGTAAACTTGCCAATATGCCATTTACCACACGGAGTGGCAAGGAACGGCTGAGGCCCTGGCCTATGTTCATGGCTAGTGGTTCAGATTCACATGAGGATGGAAGCACTCATCCTCTCACTAGAAAAATGAAAAGACTTAAGCTGGCAAAAGCACAGCAAAGAACTGTGCGTTCTTCTAAATCACAAATCCCCAAGGAGAGTCCAATTGTGTCGGTTGCGATGCCTGACCTTCCCAACACTGGACGTGAAGAGCATGCGCCTTCCACCATTTGCACGCCCCCTGCAAGTGCTGGAAGGAGCACCCGCAGTCCAGTTCCTGATAGTCAAATTGAAGATGTCAGTGTTGAAGTACACCAGGATGAGGATATGGGTGTTGCTGGCGCTGGGGAGGAAATTGACAAGGAGGATTCTGATGGTGAGGTGGTTTGTTTAAGTCAGGCACCCGGGGAGACACCTGTTGTCCGTGGGACGAATATGGCTATTGACATGCCTGGTCAAAATACAAAAAAAATCAGCTCTTCGGTGTGGAATTATTTCAACACAAATGCGGACAACAGGTGTCAAGCCGTGTGTTCCCTTTGTCAAGCTGTCATAAGTAGGGGTAAGGACGTTAACCACCTAGGAACATCCTCCCTTATACGTCACCTGCAGTGCATTCATCATAAGTCAGTGACAAGTTCAAAAACTTTGGGTGACAGCGGAAGGAGTCCACTGACCACTAAATCCCTTCCTCTTGTAACCAAGCTCCTGCAAACCACACCACCAACTCCGTCAGTGTCAATTTCCTCCTTACACAGGAAAGCCAATAGTCCTGCAGGCCATGTCACTGGCAAGTCTGACGAGTCCTCTCCTGCCTGGGATTCCTCCGATGGATCCTTGAGTGTAACGCCTACTGCTGCTGGCGCTACTGTTGTTGCTGCTGGGAGTCAATCATCATCCCAGCCGGGAAGTCGGAAGACCACTTGTACTACTTCCAGTAAGCAATTGACTGTCCAACAGTCCTTTGCGAGGAAGATGAAATATCACAGCAGTCATCCTGCTGCAAAGCAGATAACTCAGGCCTTGGCAGCCTGGGCGGTGAGAAACGTGGTTCCGGTATCCACCGTTAATTCAGAGGCAACTAGAGACTTGATTGAGATACTGTGTCCCCGGTACCAAATACCATCTAGGTTCCATTTCTCTAGGCAGGCGATACCGAAAATGTACACAGACCTCAGAAAAAGAGTCACCAGTGTCCTAAAAAATGCAGTTGTACCCAATGTCCACTTAACCACGGACATGTGGACAAGTGGAGCAGGGCAGACTCAGGACTATATGACTGTGACAGCCCACTGGGTAGATGTATTGCCTCCCGCAGCAAGAACAGCAGCGGCGGCACCAGTAGCAGCATCTCGCAAACACCAACTCGTTCCTAGGCAGGCTACGCTTTGTATCACCACTTTCCAGAAGAGGCACACAGCTGACAACCTCTTACGGAAACAGAGGAACATCATCGCAGAATGGCTTACCCCAATTGGACTCTCCTGGGGATTTGTGACATCGGACAACGCCACCAATATTGTGCGTGCATTACATCTGGGCAAATTCCAGCACGTCCCATGTTTTGCACATACATTGAATTTGGTGGTGCAGAATTATTTAAAAAACGACAGGGGCGTGCAAGAGATGCTGTGGGTGGCCCGAAGAATTGCAGGCCACTTTTGGCATTCAGCCACCGCGTGCCGAAGACTGGAGCACCACCAAACATTCCTGAACCTGCCCTGCCATCATCTGAAGCAAGAGGTGGTAACGAGGTGGAATTCAACCCTCTATATGCTTCAGAGGATGGAGGAGCAGCAAAAGGCCATTCAAGCCTATACATCTGCCTACGATATAGGCAAAGGAGGTGGAATGCACCTGACTCAAGCGCAGTGGAGAATGATTTCAACGTTGTGCAAGGTTCTGCAACCCTTTGAACTTGCCACACGTGAAGTCAGTTCAGACACTGCCAGCCTGAGTCAGGTCATTCCCCTCATCAGGCTTTTGCAGAAGAAGCTGGAGACATTGAAGGAGGAGCTAAAACAGAGCGATTCCGCTAGGCATGTGGGACTTGTGGATGGAGCCCTTCATTCGCTTAACCAGGATTCACGGGTGGTCAATCTGTTAAAATCAGAGCACTACATATTGGCCACCGTGCTCGATCCTAGATTTAAAACCTACGTTGTATCTCTCTTTCCGGCAGACACAAGTCTGCAGAGGTTCAAAGACCTGCTGGTGAGAAAAATGTCAAGTCAAGCGGAACGTGACCCGTCAACAGCTGCTCCTTCACATTCTCCCGCAACTGGGGGTGCGAGGAAAAGGCTAAGAATTCCGAGCCCACCCGCTGGCGGTGATGCAGGGCAGTCTGGAGCGAGTGCTGACATCTGGTCCGGACTGAAGGACCTGCCAACGATTACTGACATGTCGTCTACTGTCACTGCATATGATTCTCTCACCATTGAAAGAATGGTGGAGGATTATATGAGTGACCGCATCCAAGTAGGCACGTCAGACAGTCCGTACGTATACTGGCAGGAAAAAGAGGCAATTTGGAGGCCCTTGCACAAACTGGCTTTATTCTACCTAAGTTACCCTCCCTCCAGTGTGTACTCCGAAAGAGTGTTTAGTGCAGCCGCTCACCTTGTCAGCAATCGGCGTACGAGGTTACTTCCAGAAAATGTGGAGAAGATGATGTTCATCAAAATGAATTATAATCAATTCCTCCGTGGAGACATTCACCAGCAGCAATTGCCTCCAGAAAGTACACAGGGACCTGAGATGGTGGATTCCAGTGGGGACGAATTAATAATCTGTGAGGAGGGGGATGTACACGGTGAAAGGGGTGAGGAATCGGAGGATGAGGATGAGGTGGACATTTTGCCTCTGTAGAGGCAGTTTGTGCAAGGAGAGATTGATTGCTTCTTTTTTTGGTGGGGGCCCAAACCAACCCGTCATTTCAGTCACAGTCGTGTGGCAGACCCCTGTCACTGAAATGATGGGTTGGTTAAAGTGTGCATGTCCTGTTTATACAACATAAGGGTGGGTGGGAGGGCCCAAGGACAATTTCATCTTGCACCTCTTTTTTCTTTCATTTTTCTTTGCATCATGTGCTGTTTGGGGACAATTTTTTTGAAGTGCCGACCTGCCTGACACTGCAGTGCCACTCCCAGATGGGCCAGGTGTTTGTGTCGGCCACTTGTGTCGCTTAGCTTAGCCATCCAGCGACCTCGGTGCAAATTTTAGGACTGAAAATAATATTGTGAGGTGTTCCGAATAGACTGGAAATGAGTGTAAATTATGGTTATTGAGGTTAATAATACTATGGGATCAAAATGACCCCCAAATTCTATGATTTAAGCTGTTTTTTAGGGTTTTTTGAAAAAAAAACACCCGAATCCAAAACACACCCGAATCCGACAAAAAATTTTCAGGAAGGTTTTGCCAAAACGCGTCCGAATCCAAAACACGGCCGCGGAACCGAATCCAAAACCAAAACACAAAACCCGAAAAATGTCCGGTGTACATAACTACTCCCAATGGGGACTGCAGTCTGACCCTATGCACCAAATCCTCCGATGGCGAGAGCGCTTTATGCGGATGATCTAACCCTAAGATCCTGCCATTCTTTACCCACAGGCTCTGAAACGGGCGCTGAGCGCAGCGTCAGAAACTGGGAAGTCTTCCAAAAATATAACAGACTCCTCTAAGGAACCAGGATGCAGTCAGGAGGACAGCGTGTCCCCATATACATCGCATGTACTGTGTAATCATGTTACAAATCCCAATTGCTGCCACAACTGGATTGTTGATACCATAGGGACCTTAGAGGATTTTTGGCTCATTTCATTACACTTCTTTGGGGGGAATTCAAATGATTTACCGGGCGCCTGCACTAATGGGCGCTCGATGGAGCAATTCAATTGTTGCTTTGATCGGGCACTCATCACTTTCACGCACAAAGCAGCTAAACCTGTCTCAAGTCCTGGTTAGAGCGCTAACAGGCGAGAAAAAAGGTCTCCTGCGGCTAATGGGCGTCATGTTCAAAGCAACAACTGAATTCACCACTTTCAGCAAAACATTCACCTAAAATGGAAAATCACTGGAACTTCCATATTCAGACTGAGTTCAGGGCAGGGTGGAGCTGCTAGCGTCAGCGGAGCCCTCTTATCTGTAGTGTCCTGGTGATCTGGGTGATGAGACCTCTACAGAATCACTATCTCTGGTCCTGATGATAGAGCAACATGGCAGAAACTCCACAATTGTCTGAGGATTGCTTCATCTGAACCCGGGATTTGCTAAACCTCTTATTATCATGTTAGTCAGATATTAACTAAAGGGACGAAAGAACCTTAAAAGCTTGCAATCATTTCCAGTGACATGTGGTGATGTAAATGGCTCAGGAGGCACCGGCTAGTATCAGAGTCAGATTTGCACACACATATATGAGACCAAGGGTTCTTGTGGGCCTTATACACAGGAGCTGCAGCATATACATGTGGCCATTATACACAGGTGCAGCGGTATATACATGTGGGTATTATACACAGGTGCAGCGGTATATACATGTGTGCATTATACACAGGAGCTGCAGCATATACATGTGGCCATTATACACAGGTGCAGCGGTATATACATGTGGGTATTATACACAGGTGCAGCGGTATATACATGTGTGCATTATACACAGGAGCTGCAGCATATACATGTGGCCATTATACACAGGTGCAGCGGTATATACATGTGGGTATTATACACAGGTGCAGCGGTATATACATGTGGGTATTATACACAGGTGCAGCGGTATATACATGTGGGCATTATACACAGGTGCAGCAGTATATACATGTGGGTATTATACACAGGTGCAGCAGTATATACATGTGGGCATTATACACAGGGGTAGCAGTATATACATGTGGCCATTATACACAGGTGCAGCGGTATATACATGCGGCCATTATACACAGGACCTGCAGCATATACATGTGGGCATTATACACAGGGGCAGCAGTATATACATGTGGTCATTATACACAGGGGCAGCAGTATATACATGTGGGCATTATACACAGGGGCAGCAGTATATACATGTGGTCATTATACACAGGTGCAGCGGTATATACATGTGGCCATTATACACAGGTGCAGCAGTATATACATGTGGGCATTATACACAGGGGCAGCAGTATATACATGTGGTATTATACACAGGTGCAGCAGTATATACATGTGGGCATTATACACAGGGGCAGCAGTATATACATGTGGTATTATACACAGGTGCAGCAGTATATACATCTGGGCATTATACACAGGTGCAGCAGTATATACATGTGGGCATTATGCACAGGAGCTGCAGTATATACATGTGGCCATTATACACAGGTGCAGCAGTACATACAGGGGCAGCGGTATATACATGTGAGCATTATACACAGGGGTAGCGGTATATACATGTGGGCATTATACACAGGGGCAGTAGTATATACATGTGGTCATTATATACAGGTGCAGCGGTATATACATGTGGCCATTATACACAGGTGCAGCGGTATATACATGTGGCCATTATACACAGGTGCAGCGGTATATACATGCGCCCATTATACACAGGTGCAGCGGTATATACATGTGGCCATTATACACAGGGGCAGCGGTATATACATGTGGTATTATACACAGGTGCAGCAGTATATACATCTGGGCATTATACACAGGGGCAGCAGTATATACATGTGGTATTATACACAGGTGCAGCAGTATATACATGTGGGCATTATGCACAGGAGCTGCAGTATATACATGTGGCCATTATACACAGGTGCAGCAGTACATACAGGGGCAGCGGTATATACATGTGAGCATTATACACAGGGGTAGCGGTATATACATGTGGGCATTATACACAGGGGCAGCAGTATATACATGTGGTCATTATACACAGGTGCAGCGGTATATACATGTGGCCATTATACACAGGTGCAGCGGTATATACATGTGGCCATTATACACAGGTGCAGCGGTATATACATGCGCCCATTATACACAGGTGCAGCGGTATATACATGTGGCCATTATACACAGGGGCAGCGGTATATACATGTGGGCCTTATACACAGGTGCAGCGGTATATACATGTGGCCATTATACACAGGCGCAGCGGTATATACATGTGGCCATTATACACAGGTGCTGCAGTATATATACACATGTGGGCATTATACACAGGTGCAGCGGTATATACATGTGGGCATTATACACAGGTGCTGCAGTATATAATGCTGAAAATTTGGGGAGTTTTGATCAGTGATGTGCGAACAAGGTAGGTGGGGAGGGGGAGATTCACCTGTCATACTCCAGTATATTTATAATAAAATCTTTGTATTTTTCACATAATTTTTCTAGTTCTATCTCTGGCGTATATTGGAGTATGACCATAGGTGTGCGCAGGGGGGGTGCCTGGTGCGCACAGGCACCCCCTAATGTCTGGCACCCCGATCTCACATGCCTGATGCAGCGATCGCCGAGCAGGCTGATTACTGTCCCCTCTGCGCTGCACCCTGACCGGACGCCTGGGTTAATCAAGGATGCCACCGCCCACCCATCACACCCGCCACATTCCCACCGCTCTCCTTCTATGCTATGCCAACGCCAGACACTGATGAGGAGCAGCATGCAGCCAGCGTTCCTCTTAGGAAGACAAATTCAATACTGGCGGCCGGCAGCAGCATTGACGCGTCACTCGTTTTTCCAGCAGCAGCAGTATTAGTCTGCGACTGTCAGTGTCAGTGAGTGACTGACTTGTAAGTAAGCTGCTGCAGCTTGCAGGGGAAAGAGAGGGGGAGCCAGACCAGGCTGAGGAGGAGCAGTGTAATTGCAGTGAGTGCCATCAGGGGTGTTTGTTTGGTGCACACCACAACATCTGACAATGTATCTGCTTTATTAGGATTGGCACAAGGGTGGATATTTTATATTACGATGACCGTCAATAGATGGTGCTAGACACGCCCAAAAGGTGGTACTAGACACACCCCTCTGACGGTGCACCCCCTAATAAAATGTGCTGCGCACGCCTATGAGTATGACAGGAAAGGCTCTGCCTCACCTGACCGCACATGACTGATTGTGAGATGTATCAAACCTTGGGGAGAGAGAGAGAGCAGAGAGAGATAAAGTAGCAGTTAGGAGCTGATCGGCTGGTATTTTATCTCTCTCCATGACTTTATACAGATCTCCCATAGTCACTAATGTCACTTATAAGTAATTTGTTATTGTCATACAGTATATAAAAAGCAGCTGTCGCCGTTCTGTCACAGATTCTGAGGGTTTAAGTCTTTTTTATGTGTGACAGATGTAATGAAATTTGGGGTGTGTAATGGAAAGAGATTTATTACTAATACGTACAAATGAGACGCAGAATACGCGGAGCGCCCAGTCTGGTTGTTCATCCTCCGATATCATCTCTACCGTAATGTCTCCATAGCTGACAGGGTCTGTTGTGAATGGCCAATAGTGGTCACATTTTATCTGCAATGGAAAGAATGACTTCATGAATACAACAATAATATAACATTGTATATCCCGGTGATGCATTGAAAGCCTGGTGGGGTTTTCCTTCTACTGGAGAACGTGCTCCTGTTTCCGAGTGATAGTAACTTTGTATATCACTGTCCAAGGGGACTTCCAGGGTGAAATGTGTCCTGTGTGTCTCAGGTCCTGTCATATGTCCGGGTAGCATGGAGATCTTATGCAACAACAATGATTACAACAAAGTGTAAAGATTATTAATAGAGAAACTTGGTTATGGACCCAATAGACTTATTCCAACGTCAGCTATTTTATGTCTCACGTGAAGGAGACAGCTTAAACAAAGCGGAGATTATTACCTAAAGTACATAAAAACCAAACAGAGGCACCAGGAAAACCTGTCATCTCTGGCATCGACTGCCCTGAAATATTTCACCTATATCTACAAAAGTATGCCTCAATGTCATTCTACATAAAGGATTCTGCCAAGAAAACCTCCATATCTCCCAAAAAGAAATAAATTGGCACCAAACCTTTATATGATCTATATGGTCCTGAAACCAATTTCCCGCAATATCACCTGTAACTGTAATTACGTTATTTATTTACTGGAGGGTTCCCGGCCTCCAGTTGTAGGAAAAACGCTCAGTCCCCTAAAGAATACAAAGAGAGAGTACCCAGAAATATATAACACACAAGGAGAGATGTATCAAGCCTTGGAAAGAAAGTGGTGAGAGATAAAGTATCAACCAATCAGCTTCTACAGTAACAGTCATTTCTCTTACGTCCTAGAGGATGCTGGGTCCTCATTAGTACCATGGGGTATAGACTGGTTCACCAGGAGCCATTGGCACTTTAAGAGTTTGAGAGTGTGGGCTGGCTCCTCCCTCTATGCCCCTCCTACCAGACTCAGTTTAGAAAATGTGCCCGGAGGAGCCGGTCACAGCTAGGGGAGCTCTCCAGAGTTTCCATAGTAAAGTTTAGTTTAGAGTTTATTATTTTACAGGGAGGATATTGGCAACAGCCTCCCTGCTTCGTGGGACTGAGGGGGGGAGCAGTGTCCGCCCTGCGGGGTCTGAGCCACTGACTCCGCTGACAGGACACTGAGCTCCAGAGGGGACAGATCGTTCCCTGCCGCAGGGGATCGCTCACCCCAGCAGCATGCCGCCACCCCCTTACAGAGCCAGAAGACTTGTGGCGAGTGAGTCACCGACCCCCCTAGCAAGCGGGGGGCCGTTGTGAAGGTGGCAGCAACAGGGTATGGAGCGCAGTACTAACTGCGCTCCCGGGCTCAGCGGTACATAGTGCGGCGCTGCGAGGGGCGCCCTGAGCCAGCGCCTATACCCTACACTGGTCACATAGCCTGTCGGGGTTCCCGGATCTCAGCCAGCATAATTCCTCAGGCCAGTATAATCCTGTGAAGAGTGGAAAGACGGCGCCATTCTGGGGGCAGAGCTTCTCCTCGGAGCGGACCAAGCAGCGTTTCAGCACCATTTGCCTGCCTGCACAGCGCTGTCAGTGAAGAGCAAGTCCCTCCAGAATAACTCCAGCTATCTCTCACGGTACCAGGGGGTTGTAGAAGGGAGGGGAGGCTGCAAAACCACTGTGTAACCTATTGAGGTGAACAGTCAGCGCTGGTTGGGGTCTCCCTTTGCATTAGGAGCGCTGCGTGTGGGTTGGCTCCAATCTCTGTGCCTCTCTTGCCATTCTTGGGGGTGAAACTCTGACTCTGTGTGTGTGTGTGTGTGTGTGTGTGTGTGTGTGTGTGTGTGTGTGTGTGTGTGTGTGTGTGTGTGTGTGTGTGTGTGGAGTGTCTGTGGTCTCCATTAAGCAATGTCCAGGGACTCTGTGTCATATGCTGCAGAGGATATGTCCTCTCTGGATGATCCCATTCCATATAATCAGGATTGCACTGGTTTAGCACAGATTCCAGCATGGGAGCCTGAGTGGTTATCCTTTATCAAATCTATGATTTCTCAGATTTCAAATAGGGTTGCACAAAATGAATCTGCAACTCAGGCGTTACAGAACTCTATGGCAGTCTGGCCCAGTTCTGGTACCTCAGGGCTCCCCGCTGTATATTCCCACAAACGTGCTCTTGCTCAGTTCATGCAGGATGACACGGATACCGACTCTGACACTGCAGACGGTGATGGGGATGTGTTGCGGGGGGCAGCATCTGTGCAGTTGATGATAGAGGCTATTAGGGATGTGTTGAATATTACAGACACAACACCTGAGCAGGTTGAGGAGGCTTACTTCACTGACAATAAGAAAGCCTCACTAACCTTCCCTGTGTCAAAGGAATTAAATGATATATTTAAAAAGGCTTGGGAAAACGCGGATAAAAAATTCCAGATGCCTAAAAGGGTTCTGGTGGCATTTCCTTTCCCGGTAGAGGATAGGAAAATATGGGAAAACCCGCCTATTGCTGACGCGTCAGTATCCAGACTCTCAAAATAGCTGGTTTTAGCTGTTCTAGGATCTACCGCCTTGACAGAGCCGGCTGATTGTAAAATTGATAATACGCTCAAATCCATGTACACGGCTTCTGGGGCAATACTACGTCCCACTATTGCCAGTGCTTGGATTGCCAAAGCTATAGTAAAGTGGTCAGGCACGTTACTTGAGGGTTTGGATACTATGGAGAAATGTGATGTTGAATTGTTTTTACGTAACATTCAGGATTCGGCAGGATTTCTGGTAGAATCCATGATGGACCTGGGTTCCATGGCTGCGGGGATCTCCTCCATGTCAGTATCAGCTCGTCGAGGGCTGTGGTTGAGCCAGTGGTCTGCCGACGCGGAATCCAGGAGAAGTGTGGAGACCCTACCCTACACAGGTCAGGCTCTCTTTGGGGAAGCGTTAGATGCGTGAATCTCCACGGCTACGGCTGGTAAGTCACCCTTCCTTCCCTCAGCTACACCTGCTCTGAAGAAACTCTTTTCTTCAGTTACGCCACAGTCCTTTCGGGCTAACAAGCCCAGAAAGGCAAAACTGTCCAACACCTTCTTTCGGGGAGGTCGGCCCAAGTTCAAGAAACCTGCGGCTGCAGGTTCCCAGAAACAGAAACCTGCTTCAGGTACACTAAAGTCCTCCGCATGATGGTGGACTGCACACCCCAGAGGTGGGGCCGGTGGGAGCGAGACTCCGACATTTCAGTCATGCCTGGGTGTCCTCCGACCTGCACCCCTGGGTGCAAGATATTGTGTCCCAGGGGTACAGGCTGGAATTTCAAAATCTCCCTCCTCACCGATTTTTCAAATCAGGCTTGCCAGCTCTGCTGGCAGACAGGACTGTCCTGCAGGAGGCCGTCCAGAAGTTGGTGGAGGCACAGGTCATTGTGCCAGTACCACCTCACATGCAGAATATAGGTTACCATTCTAACCTTTTTCGTGGTACCGAAACCGGATGGTTCGGTCAGGCCCATTCTGAACTTAAAATCACTAAACCCCTTTCTGAGGGAGTTCAAGTTCAAAATGGAGTCCCTAAGGGCGGTGATATCAGGTCTAGAGGAGGGCGAATTCCTAGTATCCCTAGATATCAAGGATGCTTACCTCCACATTCTGATTTGGCTGCCGCATCAAGCTTATCTGCGATTTGCACTGTTGGACTTTCACTGTCAGTTCCAGGCCCTCCCATTCGGTCTGAACACAGCACTGAGGGTATTCACCAAGGTGATGGCGGAAATGATGATTCTCCTCTGCAGACAGGGGGTGAAAATAATTCCGTATCTGGACGATCTGCTGATAAAGGCATCGTCCAAGGAGAAGCTGTTACGGTCCATAACATTCACGACTCAGCTTCTCAGAAAACATGGTTGGATCCTGAATCTTCCAAAGTCACATTTGGAACCAACCAGAAGGTTGTCCTTTCTGGGAATGATCCTCGACACGGAAGTGCAGAGGGTGTTTCTCCCAGTGGAAAAGGCGTTGGTGATTCAAACGATGGTGCAGGATGTCTTGAAGCCAGCCTGGGTGTCAATTCATCAGTGTATTCGCCTTCTGGGGAAGATGGTAGCCTCGTACGAGGCTCTGCAGTAAGGGAGGTTTCATGCTCGGTCCTTCCGACTGGATCTCCTAGACAAGTGGTCGGGATCCCATCTACACATGCACCAGATAATTTGTCTGTCGCTAAAGGCCAGGATTTCATTCCTCCAAGAAATGAAGCGCTGTCCAGATCAATAAATTTTCAAAACACAAAACATTTATTTTACATTACATAACATACAAACATTAATCACACGGCCGGCGTAACAATGAATTAAAATAATAAAATATATATGGAAGAATTCTGATTCTCTGGAAGAAGCCGCCGACTTGCACATAGGTGGAGAAACGCGTAGAGAGGAGTGCTATCTACGGCTGTAACATTGTGGTTATCCAGCGGCTATACGTGAGGACCGGAGTACGCCATTAGGAGTGAGACGTCACCCTGCATTTAGACCCCAGGTCTGAAGACACGTCGAGCTGGATATCTAATTAGCGTGGCCATGCTGGACTGATAAGCTGGACTGATAAGTATAAGTCTATCTCTGCTAAGAGATCATATGGAAAATTACTCATACTAAACTTCTACTACTAACCAAGTTTGCATGAATATCTACACGCTTTGATCTTATAATACTGCCATTTGATAAATACCAGGAACTGTCAGCTCATTATTGTCACATGACATTAACCATTGGTGCTTTCTGAGCTTTCTAACATCTCTGAGCTTTATTATATAGTGAGTAAATACTGAAGCTAGGATTTGTTGGCTAAATGCCATTCATGCTGCTAATTATTAGTGAAGTAATCAAGCTAAACTAATTCAGAAGTGGCCACCAGCTTTTCCATATATATTTTATTATTTTAATTCATTGTTACGCCGGCCGTGTGATTAATGTTTGTATGTTATGTAATGTAAAATAAATGTTTTGTGTTTTGAAAATTTATTGATCTGGACAGCGCTTCATTTCTTGGAGTTGTGGATTTTTTGCTTTTTTGGGGGGTTAACAGTGACCTCTTAAGTGAAGCAGCAGTCCTTGATCTATTTTAATCTATTAATATCCCAGAATTTATTGTCTGTCAGCGCCCAGGTATTTTTTATTGTTTCAGGATTTCATTCCTTTGGTGGCTGCAATTATCTCACCTTCTGGAGGGCCGCAGGTTCGGGATTCATGCCTGGATCCTTCTAACCACGGATGCAAGTCTCCGGGGCAGGGGCGCAGTCACTCCAGGGGAAACCTTCCATGGAAGGTGGTCAAGTCTGGAAGCCGGCCTGACGATAAACATTCTGGAACTAAGAGCCATCTACAACGGTCTCCTCCAAGCGGCCCATCTTCTGAGAAATCGGGCCATTCAAGTGCAGTCGGACAATGTGACAACAGTGGCTCACATAAACCGACAGAGTGGAACGAAGAGCAGAACTGCAATGGCAGAGGTAACAAGAATCATCCTCTGGGCAGAAAAGCACGCGTTGGCACTGTCAGCAATCTTCATTCCAGGAGTAGACAACTGGGAAGTGGACTTCCTCAGCAGATACGATCTCCATCCAGGGGAGTGGGCTCTCCATCCGGAGGTGTTCAGGGAGGTAACAGATCTTTGGGGCGTACCATTGATCGACATGATGGCCTCTCGTCTCAACAAGAAGCTTCGGCTGTATTGTTCCAGGTCGAGGGACCTGCAAGCAGTGGCGGTGGACGCCCTAGTGACTCCGTGAGTGTTCCAGTCGGTGTATGTGTTCGCTCAACTTCCACTCATCCCAAGAGTTCTAAAGCTCATAAGGAGAACAAAAGTTCAAGCGATCCTCATTGCTCCAGACTGGGAAAGAAGGGCTTGGTACGTGGATCTTCTGGATCTACTGCAAGAAGAGCCGAGGCCTCTTCCTCTTCGTGAGGATCTGCTGCAGCAGGAAACATTCGCCTATCAAGACTTACCACGGCTACGTTTGACGGCATGGAGGTTGAACGCCTGATACTAGCTCGGAAGGGCATTCCGAACATGGTTATTCCTACCCTGATACAGGCTAGGAAAGGAGTAACGTCTAAACATTACCATCGAATTTGGAAAAAATATATATTTTGGTATGAATCCAAGAACTTTCCTGCGGTGGAGTTTCAACTGGGACGGTTTCTCCTCTACTTACAAGCTGGTGTGGATATGGGCCTAAAGTTGGGATCTGTGAAGGTCCAGATTTCGTCCCTGTCCGTTTTCTTCCAAAAACAATTGGCTGCCCTCCCTGACGTTCAGACCTTTTTGAAGGGAATTGTGCACATCCAAGCTCCCTTTGTACTGCCTACGGTGCCTTGGGACCTTAATGTGGTGTTGCAGTTCCTCCAATCGGACTGGTTCGAGCCTCTACAGGAGGTTGAAGTAAAATTTCTTACGTGGAAAGCTGTCACTGTGTGTCGGAGTTGGGGACTTTATCGTGTAAAATCCCATACTTGATCTTCCACGAAGATAGAGCTGAGCTCCGGACATGTCAGCAGTTTCTTCCGAAGGTTGTGTCAGTATTTCACATAGACCAACCTATTGTGCTGCCAGTGGCTACTGACTCCTCAATATCATCAAAGTCCTTGGATGTTGTAAGGGCTCTGAAAATCTATGTAAGGAGGACTGCCCGTCACAGGAAATCGGACTCTGTCCTGTATGATCCCAAGAAAATTGGGTGTCCTGCTCCTAAGCAGACAATCTCTCACTGGATCAGGTTCACTATCCAGCATGCGTATTCTACGGCAGGCTTGCCGTGTCCTACGTCTGTCAAGGCCCACTCTACTCGTAACGTGGGTTCTTCCTGGGCGGCTGCCCGGGGTGTCTCCATTACAACTTTGCAGAGCGGCTACTTGGTCTGGGTCGAACACGTTTGCAAAGTTCTACAAGTTCGATACTTTGGCCTCAGATGATCTGAAGTTTGGTCAATCAGTTCTGCAGGAGCCTCCACGCTCTCCCTCCTGTTCTGGGAGATTTGGTACATCCCCATGGTACTAATGTGGACTCCAGCATCCTCTAGGATGTAAGAGAATATAGGATTTTGGTTACCTACCGGTAAATCCTTTTCTCGTAGGCCGTAGAGGATGCTGGGTGCCCGCCCAGCGCTTCGTTTTCCTGCAATTGTTATCTGGTTCAGTGCATTGTTACCGGGTAAGTAATGTTTCAGTGGTTGCTGAGTTCTCAATATGTTAGCATGGTTTGCCTTGTATATGTGAACTCCTCTCGAAGATGTCCGTCTCCACGGGACCCGTCTATACCCCATGGTACTAATGTGGACCCCGGCATCCTCTACGGACTACGAGAAAAGGATTTACCGGTAGATAACCGAAATCCTATTTTTTCTAACACAAACTGTAGCATGGCAGTTAGCTGATTGTCTGGTACGTTGTCTCCAATTTATTTAATTTTCGAGGCTTTATACAACTCCCCCACAGTGTCTAAAGGCTCTTCATTAAAATATACACTAAAACTAACATTGGACTTAACATGTTAGGAATTGAAAGAATAGAATAGATTCAAAAGGTGGCAATAAAAAGAAAAGACATTTCTGATCTACAAACTAAGGACTCAGCAGCTGTATGACAATATGCAAATGTCTTGTGTGACCAGGCTTCCCTGATCTGCTGCTGCGTCTAAAGGTGCAGCATCAGATCACCGGCACAGCCTCAGTATAGACACACCGAACATGTCCACATTTATCTATAGTGTCAAAGTCAAAAAATATTGCAGTACACACATCACGTACAAACTACACACAGATGGCCTCCGCGCGTGCACTTGTTCTGCCGTGCGTGCACATATCCGCAATTTGCGTATGGTCGCTCCCGCAGTCCTGCGCATTAGCGCGTGGTGTGGGTATTTACGGCAGAGTTTGTGTATGCATGGAGAGCCATCAAAACACATTACATATTTTATCCAAATAGTGCACAATGTACACATAGTCCCCCTGCACCACACCAGAAAGTAACATCAGAAAGTTATAGCTGTTTAAATGGTTGCAGAACAAAGGGATTCACCTTTACAGGATAGGAGGGGACAGACTAAGGTTATAAGGTGGTGTTTGGTATCCAGCTGTAGAGTATTTTAAGGGTAACATTCCGGTGTTGGTCTGCGGAAGATCGCATGTTCCTGCGGATAGTTATGTGCAGAAGCAGAATATAGATATAAACTGTATTTACTGTATATTATGTATGCGGCGGGAATCCAGAGGATACCACCCACAAGAGCAGTTGGGAAAGACATCGCCCACCTTTTCCTATCAACCTATGACCTCTCCTGTACTGTAAAAGTGCATTCCTGTGTCCAATGGACAAAGAGATTACAGTATCCATTGTATTGCTTTTGGAAGAATTGTATAAATAAAGCCTGCTGCAGCCCGGCTCAGCACAAGACTCACAACGTTATCTATTTGATGACGGAGGACCAGACCAGGAAGCGCACGCGAATATACTCACGTATGTACATTGACTGTAGCCATTATTCTGTTATATTGTCTTGTATTGTAGTGTATAATTTGTATTGTAAACCCCCTTTCAGAAATAATCCACTGTGGTGTCGGCACCCAGCGGTAAACTCACAATTGGTGTCGTGTCCTCATTGCCCTGCTAAGGTTTATAGTGTATTATTATTGCATTGCTGTAGAAGGTTTAAAGTGTATCTCTGGGTGTGTACGCGCTGTGAGTACTTTGTACCGTCAGCGCGGCGTGTGTACACAAAGTCCGTACACTGTACGGGACTCTGTACGCTAATAACGTAAAAGGTGCGTAGAGTGTGAATTAAGTATAGCGGCCGCAGCGGCTAAAGGTTTAAAGTGTATTTAAGGTATGTTTAAGGTATAGCTTTCATTCCTGTAAAGATAATCAGCTTTATCAATAGTCACTTGTTTCCAGTTACAAATCTGAAATCTGCATTTCCATCATTCTTCTATTACACAGACAGTATTAATGCACTTTTCATTTACCCGTCTCTTTTCATTGCACTGGGTGAGCATTACAATCACTTGTGATTTCTGCTGAAGAATCATCTTCCAAAACTCATTCCTTGTGTCAGGCAATGGTCCTTGTGTTGCAATGTATTCTTGTAACGTGTTGTATCCCTATAGTGATTCACCAAGGAAACAATCATGTAAATATACAGGGCACGACACAGTACGGAATATAGTAACTCTGTAATATAAATATATGCATTAATGCTGGAGTAACAGTACGGAATATAGTAACTCTGTAATATAAATAAATTCACTAATGCAGGAGTAACACAGTATGGAATATAGTAACTCTGTAATATAAATATATACACTAATGCAGGAGTAACACAGTATGGAATATAGTAACTCTGTAATATAAATATATGCATTAATGCAGGAGTAACAGTACGGAATATAGTAACTCTGTAATATAAATAAATTCACTAATGCAGGAGCAACACAGTACGGAATATAGTAACTCTGTAATATAAAAATATACACTAATGCAGGAGTAACACAGTATGGAATATAGTAACTCTGTAATATAAATATATGCACTAATGCAGGAGTAACACAGTATGGAATATAGTAACTCTGTAATATAAATATATACACTAATGCAGGAGTAACAGTACGGAATATAGTAACTGTGTAATATAAATATATGCACTAATGCAGGAGTAACACAGTATGGAATATAGTAACTCTGTAATGTAAATATATGCATTAATGCAGGAGTAACACAGTACGGAATATAGTAACTCTGTAATATAAAAATATACACTAATGCAGGAGTAACACAGTATGGAATATAGTAACTCTGTAATATAAATATATACACTAATGCAGGGAGTAACACAGTACGGAATATAGTAACTCTAATATAAATATATACACTAATGCAGGGAGTAACACAGTACGGAATATAGTAACTCTAATATAAATATATACACTAATGCAGGAGTAACACAGTACAGAATATAGTAACTCTGTAATATAAATATATACACTAATGCAGGAGTAACACAGTACGGAATATAGTAACTCTGTAATATAAATATATACACTAATGCAGGAGTAACAGTACAGAATATAGTAACTGTGTAATATAAATATATGCATTAATGCAGGAGTAACACAGTATGGAATATAGTAACTCTGTAATGTAAATATATGCATTAATGCAGGAGTAACACAGTACAGAATATAGTAACTCTGTAATATAAATATATACACTAATGCAGGAGTAACACAGTACAGAATATAGTAACTCTGTAATATAAATATATACACTAAAGCAGGAGTAACAGTATGGAATATAGTAACTCTGTAATATAAATATATGCATTAATGCAGGAGTAACACAGTACGGAATATAGTAACTCTGTAATATAAATATATACACTAATGCAGGAGTAACAGTACGGAATATAGTAACGCTGTAATATAAATATATGCACTAATGCAGGAGTAACACAGTACAGAATATAGTAACTGTGTAATATAAATATATACACTAATGCAGGAGTAACAGTACGGAATATAGTAACTGTGTAATATAAATATATACACTAATGCAGGGAGTAACATAGTATGGAATATAGTAACTGTGTAATATAAATATATACACTAATGCAGGGAGTAACACAGTACAGAATATAGTAACTCTAATATAAAAATATACACTAATGCAGGGAGTAACACAGTACAGAATATAGTAACTCTGTAATATAAATATACACACTAATGCAGGCGTAACAGTAGAGAATATAGTAACTCTGTAATATAAATATATACACTAATGCAGGGAGTAACACAGTATGAAATATAGTAACTGTGTAATATAAATATATGCACTAATGCAGGAGTAACACAGTACAGAATATAGTAACTGTAATATAAATATATACACTAAAGCAGGAGTAACAGTACGGAATAAAGTAACTCTGTAATATAAATATATGCACTAATGCAGGAGTAACAGTACGCAATATAGTAACTCTAATATAAATATATACACTAATGTAGGAGTAACAGTACGGAATATAGTAACTGTAATATAAATATATACACTAATGCAGGAGTAACACAGTACGGAATATAGTAACTGTGTAATATAAATATATACACTAATGCAGGAGTAACACAGTACGGAATATAGTAACTGTGTAATATAAATAAACCCCACACGTCAGATGCATCCACTCACCACTCAAGCACACTCATTCTATGAAATAAAAACACCACAACTGTAGTTGGCGTGAAAGGGGTCAGCTTTTATTTTCTGACTGAGAGGAAGGCCTATTAAATGCTAAAACTAAAATGTAGACTTCCCTCTCTAACTAAGGTGGCGGGGAGAAGAACGGTTAACATAATAAAGTAACATGGGTGAAAAAACATTGTAATACATAAAAAGTAAGCAATAAAAACATATGTGTGAGGGAGCCTTCTGCCCCCAATGTTCCGGGATCGGCCTCCTGCCTGCATCCTGGACATTAAAAATTCAAAAATCCAAGGACAGGGGTCGACCTTCTGCCACTACCCCTGCCCACCAACAGTTGTAGGGACGGAGGTACGCTCCGCCCCTATGAGGTAAAAAATTCGGGCCACCAGCCCCGCCATCCACATATGTTTTTACCAATTAATGGGCTCCACTTGGTAAAGTGATGCCCGGAAACTAATTCAAACGACTAAGAAAATGTTTCTAAAACACACCCCAACTTCTCACCTTGAAGTCATGGTTAAAAATTAAGTAACCGTTCCTAAACCGGCCACCCAAAGCCGACACAATGAACACAGCTGTAAAGCAGAAAAACAAGTCCCCAGGGAGGGAGGGTGGGTAACGAAAAGGCTGAAGAGAGGCAGGAAGTATCCTGCCGGCTGCCTATATGCATGACAGGCCAGCCCCCTCTCATGCTGCAGCCAATGGGCCCCCCGGCCCACTCTCTGAGTTCCTCCCAGCCGAAAACATTAACCCCTCACAGGCCATGTGGTGCCTTGAGCGGCGCTGCGGAGGCCCTGGACGGTGCGTTTATGCCGCTGTGGTCGCATTATGCTCCCTACGCGGTCTTAAACCCCACACGTCAGATGCATCCACTCACCACTCAAGCACACTCATTCTATGAAATAAAAACACCACAACTGTAGTTGGCGTGAAAGGGGTCAGCTTTTATTTTCTGACTGAGAGGAAGGCCTATTAAATGCTAAAACTAAAATGTAGACTTCCCTCTCTAACTAAGGTGGCGGGGAGAAGAACGGTTAACATAATAAAGTAACATGGGTGAAAAAACATTGTAATACATAAAAAGTAAGCAATAAAAACATATGTGTGAGGGAGCCTTCTGCCCCCAATGTTCCGGGATCGGCCTCCTGCCTGCATCCTGGACATTAAAAATTCAAAAATCCAAGGACAGGGGTCGACCTTCTGCCACTACCCCTGCCCACCAACAGTTGTAGGGACGGAGGTACGCTCCGCCCCTATGAGGTAAAAAATTCGGGCCACCAGCCCCGCCATCCACATATGTTTTTACCAATTAATGGGCTCCACTTGGTAAAGTGATGCCCGGAAACTAATTCAAACGACTAAGAAAATGTTTCTAAAACACACCCCAACTTCTCACCTTGAAGTCATGGTTAAAAATTAAGTAACCGTTCCTAAACCGGCCAACTGCCAGGTTACCAACCTGCCGCCGCCACCGAACTAACAACTAACTAGAGGAGGGGCTAAAAAACCGACAAAACTAACTAGACACTAATGAACGACTAAACCTTAACTAATGTTACCTAAACAACTACCGAAGGGGACCGAAGGACGTGCATAAAGTCATCCCAGAAGATCAGACCGGTATAGAGTCGGATCCCGGAAAGAGATACCACTGTGCGGCACGACCAGGCCACCATGCTGGAGGACAGCACTACCGACCACCGAATTGACCCGTCTCCGAACCAAGTCAATCGCCCCCGGGTTAAAGGCTCCACGCCAAGATCGCCGGGGGACCATGTCCGACCAGAGGATCAGGCAAAACGGCCACTCAGCCATAAGTGCCAGCAGCTGGCGCCGCATCACGAGGCGAATGTCAAGGCCCGTGCGGTGTACCAAATCATTGCCCCCGAGATGTACCACCAAGAACAGCGGATACCCAAAACGGCCAACTGCAGCCCTAAGCCAGTCCCGCAGGCCGTCCCAGCGGAGGCCTCTACGCCCCAACCAGCGCACGGCCCGCAGTTCAGGAAAACGGGTTGTGTCGTAGGCCAGAGCCGACACGGACAGCCAATAGATGTACGAATGGCCCACGAATCATATAAAGCGCGGATCTAACCGCCGTCCTGTAAAAGAAGGGTTTAATGAAGGTCAGAAATTACATAAAATACGGCATTGCTAAATGGGGAACCTATCTACGTCCCTAACGGGGAGTGGAAATGGGTGGGGGGGGGGGGGGGGTTGGGCCACCCAATTTGACTTGAGGCAAAAACGAAACTTCGTTAGCCGGCAAAAGCCGTAGTAAAACCAACGATAAAACAAAAATTCCTCAAGGCCCCCACAACCGCAAAATGCAGTTGCGACGAGCGGCTAGTCCTCAAATGGGTGCACTGGGAGGAAAAGGCCTGATATAGCGTCTGACTGCACCAGACCTCCACCTACCCAGTGCCCGGACTTCGACTTCGGACCAACCCGCCGCAGCAGCTGCTGAAGCCGCGCCGATGCGGAAAGAGTGAGTCCCATAGTCGGCCGGAGATAGACCCAGGTACAAGATACAACGCCCCAAAACCGACCGGAATTGATATCTGGTCAACGGGGACCCATCGCTATGGACGAGCCACCCAGTGGGCGTTGGAGGCCGAAGGGACGAATAAGCCAGGGCCGCGGAAACCGGACAAATGCCCCGCGAACTGGCCCGGCCCATTCGAACCCACTGCCCCCTGCCGGCTACGTCAGTCTTGGAGCGCTGAATCCTGCACCACAAACCGTCGGGACGTATGACGACGTGGGCCGCCAGCATGGGCGAGGCAGAAGTCCGAGAGACGGCCACCAGCTCGCCCACCCTGAACGCGCCGTGGAAGGCCATCGTAAAGGCCGCCATGAAGAGGCGAACTTCGTATCCCGAGGAGCAAATACTCCGGAGGGATCCCAAAATCCGCCGCAGCAAAGCCCCAGTGATCGGCAGACGAGTATCTGGGAGGGGCGGGGACGCCCGTGCCCAACCTTTCAACACCCGCCGGAGGAAAAAGGACTTCGTAAAATCCGCTTCCCCCCGCAGCTGCAGAAAGTATGATATACCCGCCAGAATCCTGTTAACAGACGCCCGCGAAATCCCGTCGGAGTACAGCATCCAGATATATTCTAAGAGTAAAGTGTGAGAGGTCTTACCACTCTGGCCTCGCTCCATGAGGAAGCGACTCCACCGTTCCCAGGCGGCACGATAGGCCGCAAACGTAGCAGGGGCCAACGATCTGTGTGCTAACTCCTCCAATCCGGGTGGATGACCTGCCACACATAAGCAGGACATAATTCCCCATGGAGTAGCGCTGCAGGAGCCAAGCGCCGAAACCGCTGCCAATCGCCGCGCGACAGGGCATCCGCAATTTCGTTACGCACGCCAGGGACATGTTTTGCTCGCAACGTAATGTTGTTCACCAAGCAGAGCAAGACTATCTGTGCAAGGACCCGCAGAACCGGCAAGGAAGTGGATTTTTGCCGGTTTATGGCAAAGACCACGCCCAAATTGTCGCACCAGAAGATAACCTGTTTGTTCCGCAGGGCCGCGCACCACAATTCCAGAGCGACTAAAATGGGAAATATTTCCAGCAACAGCATATTTGACGTAAGGCCCCCGCTAAGCCAGGCCGGAGGCCAGGGACGCGCGCACCAACGGCCTGCAAAATAAGCTCCGAACCCGTAACCGCCAGAGGCGTCTGTGAAAAGCTCCAGGGCTGGGCTAGACACAGCCGCCTCCTGCCAAATACGGATGCCGTTGAAACGAATAAGAAATTCGTCCCAAATGCGCAAATCCCTTCGGATTTCAAGAGACAATCGAAGAAAATGATGTGGGCGTCTAACCCCCATGGTAGCCCGTTCCAATTTTCTACAGAAGACTCTACCCATGGGTATCACCTTGCAAGCAAAGTTAAACAGGCCCAATAAGGATTGAGCCTGTTTGAGCGTGAGCTTGCCCGCCGCCAGCGCATATAGGATACCATCGTGCAAACGCAACACCTTGTCCGCGGGGAGCCTACACAAACCACCGACCGTATCAATCTGAATCCCGAGGTAAACCAAGGAGGCGGAGGGACCCTCCGTCTTCTCAGGTGCCACCGGAACACCAAAGTGCGCGAAGAGGGCGAGAGCCCCCTGCAGCAAAAGGAGGCAGCGATCCGAATCTGAAGGGCCGATAAAAAGGAAATCGTCTAAGTAGTGCGAAATGCCCCGTTCGCCCGTCTCCTGCTGGAGACACCAGTGGAGGAAAGAACTGAAACGCTCGAAGTAGGCGCAAGAGATGGAACACCCCATAGGGAGGCACCGATCGATGTAAAAACCATCGTCCAGCTGAAAACCCATAAACCGAAAGGCGGACGGGTGCAGCGGGAGGAGGCGGAACGCTGACTGGATGTCCAATTTACACATCATTGCCCCAGGACCAAAGGACCGGATGGTGTCGATGGCTGAGTCAAAGGATAGATAAACAACCCTACACTGATCCGGAGGGATGGCATCATTAACCGACGACCCTGGAGGGCAGGACAGATGCTGGATAAGGCGAAATTTTCCCATGGTCTTTTTGGGAACTATGCCAACGGGGGACAATACGAGGTCCGGCAAGGGGGGTTCCCGGAAAGGGCCCACCATCCTACCTAGCGACACCTCGGCCTCGACCTTCTGGCGGAGCACTTCGGGAAATTCCCTGGCCGAGCGCAGGTTCGTGCCCGTCCCGGGGCCCACACGCCCATGTATAGGTAAAGGGAAGCCCGACGCGAATCCCGAGTGTAGGAAATGGGCGTCAGCCGGGCGCGGGTACCGTCGCAGCCAGGGAAGGAGTGCCCGAAGCCTAATTGGGGTGGGGGCTATGGCCAACGCTAGAGGCCGCGGGCGCGCGGCTCTGCCGGGTCTGAGGACCGAACGCACCTCCGACCCCAGGACTGGAACAGTCCTTAATCCCGTGGCCCCCCCCACATCGGATACAGGAGTGACGAAAACGACAGCGGCTACCTAAGTCGCATTGTGCATTATTAAAAGCGAAGCATTTTCCATGCCCCGCGCGCCCTGAACCGCCGCGAAAGCCGGCAGAACGAGGGGTGGGACGCTTAGCCCATCTCTTCGCTGTGCCGCTCTCCTCAGCGCCGGCCGAACCCTGGGTCAGTTCCGAGCACAGTTCCACATCCTTCTTGCCGAAGTTATAGATCTGCCGCCCGTGCTGTTTTCGGCGAAAATCCTCATCATAACGACGCCAGGCCGACCCTTTATACTTGTGGTACAGAACATGTATGAGGAATTGATATCGAACTATGTTCATATGTTCGTCCGGGCGGGTCTCTAGGTAACATGCCGCAAATATCAACATGCAGCGTACCCAATTCGGGTAGGAGCGCAGAGCGTCCTCGCTGCCCTGCCCCTTTTTCTTGGCGGAAAGTAAGGCTTTTCTATCGTCACTAGTGAGAGCGAAAATATTAACATATTGGCCCTTGCGGATTCTATCCCGGACCCGGGGCCTAAGACCACGTTGCACCGCCGTATTAGCGCAGTGCACGGTGTCCGATTCCACCGAGACTTGGGAGGCGGACGAGGTCGAATACCGACGCTCGCGTCGTCTGCGGCGCTTAACCCTGTGCAGTCCGCCATCAGAGGAGGACAGGCCCTCTGAGGACGTGGAGGCAAGGGAAGAGTCCGTGTACCGACGCCTGCGGCTGCGCTTGCTAGAATCCTTACGCACCCTGCCGCCAGCACTAGAGGAGCCGGAGTGAGAAACCGATCCTAAGCCGCTAAGGGGTGTAACCGCGCTTCCCCGGGACCAGTCGGGGTCCGATGAAGACTCACCTGCACGAGAGGGAACACCGTCCGTCTCGACGGCCACTGGTCGACTCGCGGAAGCGCCGACAGACTCCATTTCTCTCCTGACGTCCGCGGCTGGGGGGACAAAAGAGACATGGTTTCCCCGCTCCTCCACCGAGTTTGCCGCAGCCGGGAGCGGGGCAGGCGGGGGAACGGTCGCGCCAGAGGACAGAAGCGGGGCAAGAGCTTGCGCAATGCTATCCGCCAAAGAAGTGGAGGACCGCCCAAGTCCCCCGGGTACGGGGGATAACAAGGGCGCCACTGCCGACACAACAGCCGCACAAATGGCGGACAGAACAGTGGGGTCCACCAAGGGTGCCGCTGCCGTGGCCTGCGTAGGAACTTCAGAGCCGCCACGCGGGTCGTGTTCCCTACGGGAGAATAGTAAACCCCCCGTTGGGAGCAAGGACCCCGATGATCCCTCACTGTCGGGCGTCACGGTATCGCCGTCCCGCTGGGAGAAATCCCGCGCCAATTGCTCCCGCCGCGATCTTCTCCGATCTCGCGTATTGGCCACCGGAGGAGAAACTGAACCGTCATCGCTACTGGCGGGAGGAGGCACAATGTAGGCATGTGACCCCTCCGTATCCACATTAGCGGGAGATGACCGGCCGCGAGGAGGTGCGGAACGGACACCCCCCGACTGCGCACGCCGCCCCCTGGGGTGAGGAACCCCCGTCGGAGGCGCATGGCCGTGGACGGCGGGCGCAGCGCCTCGAGCCAGACGCGGTATCCTGGAGGGGAGGGGCGCCACAGGGGCACCCCCTGCAGGAGAGGCCCGGTGGGGCACGCCGCCGCGGGCGGACGCAGAACGCCCCCGACGTATGGGCCCCTCCCTAGCGGGGATCGGTAGAGGAGGGTGTGCAGTAGCGGGGCGGGGGCGACGCCCCTCCCTGTCGTGGGGGGGCGCGGGCTGGACCTGACTTGATGAGGGGGAGGGGTGAACAGTGGGGACAGGCCTCATCTGGGCCCCCCTAGTGGCAGTATTCCTGGTGCCACGCGCGCGCTGCCTGCCCTGTGCAGGTCTGGCAGCCGCACGACCCCCCTCCCGACCCCCACTTCCCACGTGTTCATTGCTGGCCTGCGGCTGCTGATCCGCGGGCCGGGAGCTCTGTCCCGGCCCCACGTGATCAGGGCAGCCGCGTGTAGCGAGCGGCGAGCTCAGGGATGGCAGGACACCATCCCTGGCTCTTTGCCGCGTATTTCTCCGGCCGCCCAGCGCTCCGTTCCCCGCCGCGGCTAGCAGCGGGGACGGAGAGCGCACGCGCGGGGGAGCCCGGGCGGGCGGCTGAGCCCGGCCGCGCGCGCCCTGGGGTTCCCGTACGGCCGCTGCAGCCTGTCTTCCCCGTGCCGGCTGGACAGCAGACGCGTCTATGAGCCGGGCGGGGAGGCCAGCGGAGCGGGTGGGACGTCTAGCGGCCATGCCTGGAGGGGAAGGAGAGCTGAAATAGTAAGAGATATGCTAAGAGAAGTGAAGGACAGCAAAGATTAAAAAGATTATAAGGGTAGGAATAACAGAAAGAGGGGTTAAATATCAGAGGAAGGGAAATGTAAAAGAATAATGAGATGTGAGCAGAGATGTGAGCAGAGAATAAAGCTATTAGTTAAAATGTAAGAAGGGTGATACTTGCAGTCCTAACGAAAAGGCTGAAGAGAGGCAGGAAGTATCCTGCCGGCTGCCTATATGCATGACAGGCCAGCCCCCTCTCATGCTGCAGCCAATGGGCCCCCCGGCCCACTCTCTGAGTTCCTCCCAGCCGAAAACATTAACCCCTCACAGGCCATGTGGTGCCTTGAGCGGCGCTGCGGAGGCCCTGGACGGTGCGTTTATGCCGCTGTGGTCGCATTATGCTCCCTACGCGGTCTTATATACACTAATGCAGGAGTAACACAGTACGGAATATAGTAACTCTGTTACTCCTGCTTTAAAGCATATATTTATATTACAGTTACTATATTCCGTACTCGTAATGTGCAGTGACACTGTATCTCTGTTTTGCACATGGTAATGTGCATTCACACTGCATCTCTGTTTGGCACATGGTAATGTGCAGTGACACTGTATCTCTGTTTGGCACTTGGTAATGTGCAGTGACACTGTATCTCTGTTTGGCATATGGTAATGTGCAGTCACACTGTATCTCTGTTTGGCACATGGTAATGTGCAGTGACACTGTATCTCTGTTTGGCACTTGGTAATGTGCAGTGACACTGTATCTCTGTTTGGCATATGGTAATGTGCAGTCACACTGTATCTCTGTTTGACACATGGTAATGTGCAGTGACACTATCTCTGTTTGGCACATGGTAATGTGCAGTGACACTGTATCTCTGTTTGGCAGATGGTAATGTGCAGTGACACTGTATCTCTGTTTGGCACATGGTAATGTGCAGTGACACTGTATCTCTGTTTGGCACATGGTAATGTGCAGTGACACTGTATCTCTGTTTGACACATGGTAATGTGCAGTGACACTATCTCTGTTTGGCACATGGTAATGTGCAGTGACACTGTATCTCTGTTTGGCAGATGGTAATGTGCAGTGACACTGTATCTCTGTTTGGCAGATGGTAATGTGCAGTCACACTGTATCTCTGTTTGGCAGATGGTAATGTGCAGTGACACTGTATCTCTGTTTGGCACATGGTAATGTGCAGTCACACAGTATCTCTGTTTGGCAGATGGTAATGTGCAGTCACACTGTATCTCTGTTTGGCACATGGTAATGTGCAGTGACACTGTATCTCTGTTTGGCAAATGGTAATGTGCTGCGACACTGTATCTCTGTTTGGCACATGGTAATGTGCAGTCACACAGTATCTCTGTTTGGCAGATGGTAATGTGCAGTCACACTGTATCTCTGTTTGGCAGATGGTAATGTGCAGTCACACTGTATCTCTGTTTGGCACATGGTAATGTGCAGTGACACTGTATCTCTGTTTGGCACTTGGTAATGTGCTGCAACACTGTATCTCTGTTTGGCATATGGTAATGTGCAGTGACACTGTATCTCTGTTTTGCACATGGTAATGTGCATTCACACTGCATCTCTGTTTGGCACATGGTAATGTGCAGTCACACTGCATCTCTGTTTGGCACATGGTAATGTGCAGTCACACTGCATCTCTGTTTGGCACATGGTAATGTGCAGTGACACTGTATCTCTGTTTGGCACTTGGTAATGTGCAGTGACACTGCATCTCTGTTTGGCACATGATAATGTGCAGTCACACTGCATCTCTGTTTGGCACATGGTAATGTGCAGTCACACTGCATCTCTGTTTGGCACATGGTAATGTGCAGTGACACTGTATCTCTGTTTGGCACTTGGTAATGTGCAGTGACACTGTATCTCTGTTTGGCATATGGTAATGTGCAGTCACACTGTATCTCTGTTTGACACATGGTAATGTGCAGTGACACTATCTCTGTTTGGCACATGGTAATGTGCAGTGACACTGTATCTCTGTTTGGCAGATGGTAATGTGCAGTGACACTGTATCTCTGTTTTGCACATGGTAATGTGCATTCACACTGCATCTCTGTTTGGCACATGGTAATGTGCAGTCACACTGCATCTCTGTTTGGCACATGGTAATGTGCAGTGACACTGTATCTCTGTTTGGCACTTGGTAATGTGCAGTGACACCGTATCTCTGTTTGGCATATGGTAATGTGCAGTCACACTGTATCTCTGTTTGGCACATGGTAATGTGCAGTGACACTGTATCTCTGTTTGACACATGGTAATGTGCAGTGACACTATCTCTGTTTGGCACATGGTAATGTGCAGTGACACTGTATCTCTGTTTGGCAGATGGTAATGTGCAGTGACACTGTATCTCTGTTTGGCACATGGTAATGTGCAGTCACACAGTATCTCTGTTTGGCAGATGGTAATGTGCAGTCACACTGTATCTCTGTTTGGCACATGGTAATGTGCAGTCACACTGCATCTCTGTTTGGCACATGGTAATGTGCAGTGACACTGTATCTCTGTTTGGCACTTGGTAATGTGCAGTGACACTGTATCTCTGTTTGGCACTTGGTAATGTGCAGTGACACTGTATCCCTGTTTGGCACTTGGTAATGTGCAGTGACACTGTATCTCTGTTTGGCACATGGTAATGTGCAGTGACACTGTATCTCTGTTTGGCACTTGGTAATGTGCAGTGACACTGTATCTCTGTTTGGCACATGGTAATGTGCAGGCACACTGTATCTCTGTTTGGCACATGGTAATGTGCAGTCACACTGTATCTCTGTTTGGCACTTGGTAATGTGCAGTGACACTATCTCTGTTTGGCACTTGGTAATGTGCAGTGACACTGTATCTCTGTTTGGCACTTGGTAATGTGCAGTGACACTGTATCTCTGTTTGGCACTTGGTAATGTGCAGTGACACTGTATCTCTGTTTGGCACTTGGTAATGTGCAGTGACACTGTATCTCTGTTTGGCACATGGTAATGTGCAGTGACACTGTATCTCTGTTTGGCACTTGGTAATGTGCAGTGACACTGTATCTCTGTTTGGCACTTGGTAATGTGCAGTGACACTGTATCTCTGTTTGGCACTTGGTAATGTGCAGTGACACTGTATCTCTGTTTGGCACTTGGTAATGTGCAGTGACACTGTATCTCTGTTTGGCACATGGTAATGTGCAGTGACACTGTATCTCTGGCACATGGTAATGTGCAGTGACACTGTATCTCTGTTTGGCACATGGTAATGTGCAGTGACACTGTATCTCTGTTTGGCACATGGTAATGTGCAGTGACACTGTATCTCTGTTTGGCACTTGGTAATGTGCAGTGACACTGTATCTCTGTTTGGCACTTGGTAATGTGCAGTGACACTGTATCTCTGTTTGGCACTTGGTAATGTGCAGTGACACTGTATCTCTGTTTGGCACTTGGTAATGTGCAGGGACACTGTATCTCTGTTTGGCACTTGGTAATGTGCAGTGACACTGTTTCTCTGTTTGGCACTTGGTAATGTGCAGTGACACTGTATCTCTGTTTGGCACTTGGTAATGTGCAGTGACACTGTATCTCTGTTTGGCACTTGGTAATGTGCAGTGACACTGTATCTCTGTTTGGCACTTGGTAATGTGCAGTGACACTGTATCTCTGTTTGGCACTTGGTAATGTGCAGTGACACTGTATCTCTGTTTGGCACTTGGTAATGTGCAGTGACACTGTATCTCTGTTTGGCACTTGGTAATGTGCAGTGACACTGTATCTCTGTTTGGCACTTGGTAATGTGCAGTGACACTGTTTCTCTGTTTGGCACTTGGTAATGTGCAGTGACACTGTTTCTCTGTTTGGCACTTGGTAATGTGCAGTGACACTGTATCTCTGTTTGGCATATGGTAATGTGCAGTGACACTGTATCTCTGTTTGGCACATGGTAATGTGCAGTGACACTGTATCTCTGTTTGGCATATGGTAATGTGCAGTGACACTGTATCTCTGTTTGGCACATGGTAATGTGCAGTGACACTGTATCTCTGTTTGGCACTTGGTAATGTGCAGTGACACTGTTTCTCTGTTTGGCACTTGGTAATGTGCAGTGACACTGTTTCTCTGTTTGGCACTTGGTAATGTGCAGTGACACTGTATCTCTGTTTGGCATATGGTAATGTGCAGTGACACTGTATCTCTGTTTGGCACATGGTAATGTGCAGTGACACTGTATCTCTGTTTGGCATATGGTAATGTGCAGTGACACTGTATCTCTGTTTGGCACTTGGTAATGTGCAGTGACACTGTATCTCTGTTTGGCATATGGTAATGTGCAGTGACACTGTTTCTCTGTTTGGCACTTGGTAATGTGCAGTGACACTGTATCTCTGTTTGGCACTTGGTAATGTGCAGTGACACTGTATCTCTGTTTGGCACTTGGTAATGTGCAGTGACACTGTATCTCTGTTTGGCACTTGGTAATGTGCAGTGACACTGTATCTCTGTTTGGCACATGGTAATGTGCAGTGACACTGTATCTCTGTTTGGCACTTGGTAATGTGCAGTGACACTGTATCTCTGTTTGGCACTTGGTAATGTGCAGTGACACTGTATCTCTGTTTGGCACATGGTAATGTGCAGTGACACTGTATCTCTGTTCAGAAGAGCTATTTATTTATAATTTACAAAATGTAGGAACAATCTCTCCTGATAAACTTACAGGGATGTAATTTGCGTTAATGTAATCGGCGCCATCCTCTTCATCTGTGGACACCAGTGTCACCCGGCTAAAGTCATCTGAGGAAGGTAAGAAAAGGAAAGTGGATGAGTAATTGTTGTCTCTCTCCCAACCCCAGATCAGCCAGTACTGCGAGGTACCACACATCAGCTAGTACTGCGAGGTGCCACACATCAGCCAGTACTGCGAGGTGCCACACATCAGCCAGTACTGCGAGGTGCCACACATCAGCCAGTACTGCGAGGTGCCACACATCAGCCAGTACTGCGAGGTGCCACACATCAGCTAGTACTGCGAGGTGCCACACATCAGCCAGTACTGCGAGGTGCCACACATCAGCCAGTACTGCGAGGTGCCACACATCAGCCAGTACTGCGAGGTGCCACACATCAGCCAGTACTGCGAGGTGCCACACATCAGCCAGTACTGCGAGGTGCCACACTTCAGCCAGTACTGCGAGGTGCCACACATCAGCCAGTACAGCGAGGTGCCACACATCAGCCAGTACTGCGAGGTACCACACATCAGCTAGTACTGCAAGGTACCACACATCATCTAGTACTGCGAGGTGCCACACATCAGCCAGTACTGCGAGGTGCCACACATCAGCCAGTACAGCGAGGTGCCACACATCAGCCAGTACTGCGAGGTGCCACACATCAGCCAGTACTGCGAGGTACCACACATCAGCCAGTACTGCGAGGTGCCACACATCAGCCAGTACTGCGAGGTGCCACACATCAGCCAGTACAGCGAGGTGCCACACATCAGCCAGTACTGCGAGGTACCACACATCAGCTAGTACTGCAAGGTACCACACATCATCTAGTACTGCGAGGTGCCACACATCAGCCAGTACTGCGAGGTGCCACACATCAGCCAGTACTGCGAGGTGCCACACATCAGCCAGTACAGCGAGGTGCCACACATCAGCCAGTACTGCGAGGTACCACACATTAGCCAGTACTGCGAGGTGCCACACATTAGCCAGTACTGCGAGGTGCCACACATTAGCCAGTACTGCGAGGTGCCACACATCAGCCAGTACTGCGAGGTGCCACACATCAGCCAGTACTGCGAGGTGCCACACATCAGCCAGTACAGCGAGGTGCCACACATCAGCCAGTACTGCGAGGTGCCACACATCAGCTAGTACTGCAAGGTACCACACATCATCTAGTACTGCGAGGTGCCACACATCAGCCAGTACTGCGAGGTGCCACACATCAGCCAGTACTGCGAGGTGCCACACATCAGCCAGTACAGCGAGGTGCCACACATCAGCCAGTACTGCGAGGTACCACACATTAGCCAGTACTGCGAGGTGCCACACATTAGCCAGTACTGCGAGGTGCCACACATCAGCCAGTACTGCGAGGTGCCACACATCAGCCAGTACTGCGAGGTGCCACACATCAGCCAGTACTGCGAGGTACCACACATCAGCCAGTACTGCGAGGTGCCACACATCAGCCAGTACAGCGAGGTGCCACACATCAGCCAGTACTGCGAGGTACCACACATCAGCTAGTACTGCGAGGTACCACACATCATCTAGTACTGCGAGGTGCCACACATCAGCCAGTACTGCGAGGTGCCACACATCAGCCAGTACTGCGAGGTGCCACACATCAGCCAGTACTGCGAGGTGCCACACATCAGCCAGTACTGCGAGGTGCCACACATCAGCCAGTACTGCGAGGTGCCACACATCAGCCAGTACTGCGAGGTGCCTCACATCAGCCAGTACTGCGAGGTGCCACACATCAGCCAGTACTGCGAGGTGCCACACATCAGCCAGTACTGCGAGGTGCCACACATTAGCCAGTACTGCGAGGTGCCACACATTAGCCAGTACTGCGAGGTGCCACACAGCCAGTACTGCGAGGTGCCACACATTAGCCAGTACTGCGAGGTGCCACACATCAGCCAGTACTGCGAGGTGCCACACATCAGCCAGTACTGCGAGGTACCACACATCAGCCAGTACTGCGAGGTGCCACACATCAGCCAGTACTGCGAGGTACCACACATCAGCCAGTACTGCGAGGTACCACACATCATCTAGTACTGCGAGGTGCCACACATCAGCCAGTACTGCGAGGTGCCACACATCAGCCAGTACTGCGAGGTGCCACACATCAGCCAGTACTGCGAGGTGCCACACATCAGCCAGTACTGCGAGGTGCCACACATTAGCCAGTACTGCGAGGTGCCACACATTAGCCAGTACTGCGAGGTGCCACACAGCCAGTACTGCGAGGTGCCACACATTAGCCAGTACTGCGAGGTGCCACACATCAGCCAGTACTGCGAGGTGCCACACATCAGCCAGTACTGCGAGGTACCACACATCAGCCAGTACTGCGAGGTGCCACACATCAGCCAGTACTGCGAGGTACCACACATCAGCCAGTACTGCGAGGTACCACACATCATCTAGTACTGCGAGGTGCCACACATCAGCCAGTACTGCGAGGTGCCACACATCAGCCAGTACTGCGAGGTGCCACACATCAGCCAGTACAGCGAGGTGCCACACATCAGCCAGTACTGCGAGGTGCCACACATCAGCCAGTACTGCGAGGTGCCACACATCAGCCAGTACTGCGAGGTGCCTCACATCAGCCAGTACTGCGAGGTGCCACACATCAGCCAGTACTGCGAGGTGCCACACATCAGCCAGTACTGCGAGGTGCCACACATCAGCCAGTACTGCGAGGTGCCACACATCAGCCAGTACTGCGAGGTACCACACATCAGCCAGTACTGCGAGGTACCACACATCAGCCAGTACTGCGAGGTGCCACACATCAGCCAGTACTGCGAGGTGCCACACATCATCTAGTACTGCGAGGTACCACACATCAGCCAGTACTGCGAGGTGCCACACATCAGCCAGTACTGCGAGGTGCCACACATCAGCCAGTACTGCGAGGTGCCACACATCAGCCAGTACTGCGAGGTGCCACACATCAGCCAGTACTGCGAGGTGCCACACATCAGCCAGTACTGCGAGGTGCCACACATCAGCCAGTACTGCGAGGTGCCACTCATCATCTAGTACTGCGAGGTACCACACATCAGCCAGTACTGCGAGGTGCCACACATCAGCCAGTACTGCGAGGTACCACACATTAGCCAGTACTGCGAGGTGCCTCATGTCAGTGACTTATCTGCTTCTTATGCTGTAAATAACTGTTAAAAATTCATTATTTAAGTAGCAAAGGTTTAAGAATTTAACATTTATTTTATGGATTTTCTTCTGTTTTTGCCATCCAGAGATGTTCAAAGAAAAAAGAGAAAAGAAGGTCTGTTTGCGCACGTGAGTATAATTAAAATATAACCTTTATTGTTATGATGAAAAGGCGTCCAACCACCAAATAAAGACAACACAATTAAACGTACTATACATACACTTATTATACAGTATATAGTGAATAAAGTGATTAAAAACCAAGGTGCGCTGCCTGTTTTCTGTCTGTATTATTATGTGAATGTTCTGTTGTGGATCAGAGCAGATATAGCAATAATCTGGGAACTATTTTATTCATAGGTATTATGGTTTCACCTTTAACAATTAAGTATAATAATCAAAATTCGTCACCAAAAGACTTGGGAGGGGTAATTCAGACCTGATCGCTCGCTAGCGTTTTTGCAGTGCTGTGATCAGGTCAGAACTGCGCATGCGTATGCACCGCAATGCGTAGGCGTATTGCACAGGTACAAAGCGGATCGCCGCGATGGGTTTGTGCGAAGAATCCATTCGCACGGCTGATCGCAAGGAGATTGACAGGAAGAAGGCGTTTGTGGGTGGCAACTGACCGTTTTCTGGGAGTGGTTGAGGAAATGCAGGCGTGTCCACGCGTTTGCAGGGCGGGTGTCTGACGTCAATTCCGGCCCCGGACAGGCTGAAGTGATCGCAGCGGCTGAGTAAGTCCTGGGCTGCGCAGAAACTGCGAAACTCTTTTTGTACCGCTCGGCTACACATGCGATCACACACTTGCAAAGCGAAAATACACTCCCTATAGGCGGTGACTATGCGAATGCTGGACTGCAAAAAAACCCCAGCGAGCAATCAGGTGTGAATTAGGCCCTAGGTTATAGTGTGTCCTATATGCCAGCTAAAGAGAGCATACACTTTATTATATTATAGAAATGATCTTTTCCGAGGTCCGGTCTCCTGAAAGTCAGTATATACCTCATCCTGACTAGTAAGGAATGAATGGAACCAGAGTCTTATGTTGGATATTATATTACATGATATAGGGGGTCATTCCGAGTTGTTCGCTCATTATTTTTTTCTCGCAACGGAGCGATTAGTCGCTAATGCGCATGCGCAATGGCCCTCATTCCAAGTTGGTCGCTGAGATTCATCGTATCGCAAATGTACGAAAACTAAGTGTCTGCGCATGCGCAAAAGCGTAAATACGCATGCGCGAGTACATACGTACGACATTAGTGCAAAAATGCCACATTTAAACCAACACGTAACTGGCAAACGAAAACGAGGAGTGGCGGAGGCGTGGCGGAGGCGAGACTTCGCAATGCTCCGACATGGGCGTGAAAGTGGGCGTACAGTGTGGGAGTATGCAACTCGCAATGGGCGTGTTTTTCGCAATTATACCTTGTCGCTGTTAAATCTAACATAGGAAACCGTAGCAACCTTCACGCAGCAGCCGAGTAGGTCTGCAGTTACTCTACATTTGCGAAGTACTGTTACCAAGTGTGTATGCAGTAATTAGCTGTTAATTGGAGAGCACATTCATCTGATGGCCAATTACTAGCTAATTACTGCGCAGATGAAAGTTAGCAAATAGCAATTGTCTGAACCAACATTACATGTTTATTCTACTCACATATAAATCTCACACACTGCCAAATAAGGTTGTTTTTAGTGTTAAAGTTGGTGTGTAAACATTTAAAAAAAATTTTTTAATGTTTGTAAGAATAACAAATACAAACAAGTGAAATAATTAAACATTTAAATTGAAAGCTGCAACATTTTTGCTAAAGAAACCGACACCCACATAATGCAGCACACTTTCATTTTGTCAGAAATGTAACATTAATTTTTGTTTATAATATTTGACAATGTTTTAAATGATGTCCTGTTGATCAATAGATAAATCTAAAAAGTGTTGTGTCAGTTTACTTAATATGGACATTAAAGTGTGGTGCAAAGCATACCTGTATTTGTTGGATGATGCAATTTTGTGGGAGAAATTGCAGATTGGTCCACAAGTGTCTATATGCTGACCTAATTTTTCTGGAACTAAGATTTACCTAATGCATTACCTTGAATAAATTGCACAATTGTTAATTAATTTTTTTTTATTACTGTCGTAAGATTTCACAACATGAAAACAACATGGCTACACGTGAGTCTCACAGGCAGAGATGGACCAAGCAGCAAGCATATGGCACTGACACAAATGATATAGCAGAACTTAGTACTCTGCAAAATTCAGCTTCTGACTAAATTATAATTTGTAATCGAAAATAATACATATTACACACCCTGCCACACAAAAATTTTGCCACAACTGAGAAAGAATTAGGATCCACCACACAAACACAACAATACATAGCACACTAGTAAGAGGAAGATGGCTCTGGTGTTTATACCCAAAAACTCACAGGCTACAATACCTCCAAACATAAATAATACATTTCACTAAGAGGGAGTTATCCATTCTGGCCACACAAGCCAACTCCAAAATAACATAGAGGCAACATGAAAAACATGGGTGCTGCCCATCTGGAGAGACATCACTTTCTTTTTTTTCTCCCCGCCTGAGGCTGTTCTTCTTGGCTTGGTCTGCGGAGCGACCTTCGTTGGGCCTGCCCAGTGGGCTGTTCTTCCTGGGCAGGGGCAGGGGAGGGAGCCGATGTGGGTGGCTCTCTGCCACTGTGGGCAAGGGAGACAGCGATGGCCTGGAGCCCTTGCAAGATGTTATTTGCAAGGCTTTGGAATGAGGAGGCAAGTTGTTCTTGGCCCTGCCTGATCTCTGCCAGACCTTGGCAGAGTTGAGCAACACCTTGCTCAACACTGGTTCGGTGCTCAGTGAGCCGGACAGCTATCTGGCTTACCTCCCGGAGGACCCTGTCTTGAAACGCATTTAGGCTCTCACCATACCTAGCGATTTCAAGCAGGATCTCCGGGATAGCAGAGGGTTGGGTGGGGGGGCCAGTAGGAACCTGCAGAGGTGGGATTTGTGGCCCCACACTGGCAGACCCACTAGGTCCCTCCACCTCAGCCTCAGCCACATAACCCTCCTGTGACTCAAACTGATCATCCCCCTGTGCTGTGTTTTGTGGCAAGCAAATAGAAGAATGTGTGGGAAAAGAGTACAATAAAAAATTAGATTTAATTTTATAAATACAGTTTAAATTGCAGACAAATACATGTGTAAACTTACCTGGCAAGTCATGTCCCGTCAGGATCTCAGGCAGGTCCGTGTCCATATTTGACACCCCTTGGGCCTCCTCATAACTGATACAGGGCATCGCCATCTCCTCCAAGTCTGTAAACTCCACAGCGACAGATGGTCCTCCCCCTGTAGCCCTTGAGGCATTCCACTCCGCAGACCTCTTTGCCTTCAGGCGGGATTTGAAGTCGGCCCACCTACATATGTATTGTGAAAGAGGGGCAAAGTAGAGTCTTATTATTTGTGTATGTAAATATCTAGGACACATGTTCTGCTTCTGTTTGCTATACATAACATCACATGTCACTACATTTTTAAGTCAACTTAGCACAGAAAAAGGACTGGCAAGATGCACTTACCGTCGTCTAACTTCCTGCGATGTTCTGACGACAGAGCCAACTTCATTCACAGAATGTGTGATGTCCCTCCAGATGCGATCTTTTGTAGCACCACCCATGTTTTTGGGGCCTCTATGTACTTTGGACATGGCCTGCGTGACCAAGACACGCAACTCCCTCTTAGTGAATGCTGGCTGTCTTTTCTTACGTCTGGAGGTAGCCTGTGAGGTTTCTTCCTGCTGCTCCTCACCATCTTCCTCCTCACTAGCAGCTTCTGTCTGTTGTGTTTGTGTGGCTAATGCTGATTCCTCCTCAGTTTGTCCAGTATGTGTGTGTGGCAGGGTATCCCCACTCAATTGTTGGGGCTCAGAAGCTGACATTTGCAGAGTACTAGGTCCTGCCTGTTCAGAATCCGCAGAGGCGTATTCCAACATCCGTTTCTGGCACTCTAGGCGTTTTTTTGCCAATGCCATCTGCTGCTGTGCAATGCGGTCCATCTCTGCTGTTAATTCCTCACGAGAAGCCATGTTGGAGATGACGTGTGTACGCCCAGGTGTGTGCCTATTTATACCTACGTGCGACGCGTTCATTCACACAGGTGTACAGTATGGTAATCTTGCTAATGATTGCACTGCATATTTAAGGGCCTACTTTGCACGCTGTGAGTGTTGGTAGTTTGGAGTTTGTCGTAGTTGCAGTTTGGTTTGTTGGGCCGTGCGTGAAGGTGCTAAAGTACTTTTCTGAGTGAGTAATTGTCAAGCATACCTTTGTCCGTTTGTTCGCGTTTAGCATATAGACAGTATTGCATACTTTTTGCGAAATTCCGTTTGTGAGTATTCGTGCATTCGTCTTGTTCAATTTTCCATTTTTTTTTTTGTTTTGCTTTTGGATTATTAAATGTTTAATTTTGTAAATCTATATTTTGATTGTACATTTTTAACACTAAACCTGTGCTTCAGTGTTGCTGTTGTGTGGACTAATGTTAAAATGTTGTTCTTACTGTCATTTTTGGTCTCTTGTAGGTGTCTTATTTGTGGTGACTTAAACCCGTTTTCTTTTAGTTCATTAGTGTGACCTTGAACACTAATTGGCATTTATTTTCTTTCTTTGGAGCAGGTAAGTCCCCTTTGCCTGTGTTGGTGCCTGTTTGTGTTAATGGTCTCTATGTTGTTCTTACTGTCATTTTTGGTCTCTTGTAGGTGTCTTATTTGTGGTGACTTAAACCCGTTTTCTTTTAGTTCATTAGTGTGACCTTGAACACTAATTGGCATTTATTTTCTTTCTTTGGAGCAGGTAAGTCCCCTTTGCCTGTGTTGGTGCCTGTTTGTGTTAATGGTCTCTATGTTGTTCTTACTGTCATTTTTGGTCTCTTGTAGGTGTCTTATTTGTGGTGACTTAAACCCGTTTTCTTTTAGTTCATTAGTGTGACCTCGAACACTAATTGGCATTTATTTTCTTTCTTTGGAGCAGGTAAGTCCCCTTTGCCTGTGTTGGTGCCTGTTTGTGTTAATGGTCTCTATGTTGTTCTTACTGTCATTTTTGGTCTCTTGTAGGTGTCTTATTTGTGGTGACTTAAACCCGTTTTCTTTTAGTTCATTAGTGTGACCTCGAACACTAATTGGCATTTATTTTCTTTCTTTGGAGCAGGTAAGTCCCCTTTGCCTGTGTTGGTGCCTGTTTGTGTTAATGGTCTCTATGTTGTTCTTACTGTCATTTTTGGTCTCTTGTAGGTGTCTTATTTGTGGTGACTTAAACCCGTTTTCTTTTAGTTCATTAGTGTGACCTCGAACACTAATTGGCATTTATTTTCTTTCTTTGGAGCAGGTAAGTCCCCTTTGCCTGTGTTGGTGCCTGTTTGTGTTAATGGTCTCTATGTTGTTCTTACTGTCATTTTTGGTCTCTTGTAGGTGTCTTATTTGTGGTGACTTAAACCCGTTTTCTTTTAGTTCATTAGTGTGACCTTGAACACTAATTGGCATTTATTTTCTTTCTTTGGAGCAGGTAAGTCCCCTTTGCCTGTGTTGGTGCCTGTTTGTGTTAATGGTCTCTATGTTGTTCTTACTGTCATTTTTAGTCTCTTGTAGGTGTCTTATTTGTGGTGACTTAAACCCGTTTTCTTTTAGTTCATTAGTGTGACCTCGAACACTAATTGGCATTTATTTTCTTTCTTTGGAGCAGGTAAGTCCCATTTGCCTGTGTTGGTGCCTGTTTGTGTTTGTTCAAAGTGTTTTGCTTATGTTTGTCAGCCATCTTTATAATAATTAATCATATTTTTCACAGGATTGTTCTGCAAAGTAGTGCTGTTCTTGCCTGTACTAGCTACTAAAGGGCTAACTTTTTTTTTTACTTTTTTTGAGATGTCTAACCTATTTTTTTAAATTTATACTTAGGTGTTTGTGATGTCTTTGATGGTCTTATTATGTTTTTTTTTTTAAACAATATGTAGGTTTCACACTTTTAATTTGTGTTTATCCTTTTTTGTCTCAATTTCACATTTTCCCGGAATTGAACCCAGAAAAAATGTCTTATGCTCCTGCAGTAAGTTGACACCCCGTTTTTTTATATTTTTCAAAAAATTTAGTTTTTTGGCTTTGCATTTGTCTTATTCAACATATCTGTTAATCTTTTTTAAAGTGTGTGATCTCAGTGTTTGTGGCAGCAGAAGCCCTCCCACCCCAACCCACGGCAGCACTCCCACCCCAACCGCCAGCCCAACAACCACAACCGGCTCCTCATCAACCAAGGCAACGGAGGCGTGCTAGGCCACCAATTTTCCGAACCCGTGTCCTACTTTTTGGGATGCCAGATGATGTTGTTGTGCGTAGATACAGGCTGCCACCACATCTAATCCTAGACACTCTCTCCATAATAGAGAGTGATCTGGAGTCTTCAATTCGGTATCCTACAGCAATACCACCATTGACACAATTCCTTGCTGTGTTACATTTTTTGGCTACAGGGTCTTTTCAGCATGTAGTTGGAGACCTGGTTGGCATGTCGCAGGGCCAGTTCAGTAAGGTCCTGCGGCGTGTCAGCCAGGCTTTCCTAAAGCGGGTTAAGCAATTTATTGCTATGCCTTTGGATGTTGGTGCCCTAGATGTGGTGAAGCGGCAATTTGAGGAAGGTGGTAGTCGCTTCCCACATGTTATTGGGGTTGTGGATGGCACACATGTAGCTATTCAGCCACCAAGACATAATGAAGAAATTTTTAGAAACAGGAAACTGTTTCATTCTCTGAATGTAATGGTTGTTTGTGGGCCATCCCTCCAGATCCTTTCCCTGAATGCCAAGTTTCCCGGAAACTCACATGATGCGTATGTCATTAGACAATCAGGGATATGGCACAGATTAAGATCAAGTCAACGAGCAGACATGTGGTTATTGGGTGAGTTGGCCAACATAATTTCCTGTCATTTTTACCAAATTATCGGAATATACTATTTCTAATTTTTACTTCTCATCAAACAGGAGACCGTGGATATCCTTGCACCCCCTGGCTCATGACTCCTTACCGTAATCCCAGGCCAGGACCACAGATGGCATTTAACTCCGCGCTTACTGCCACTAGACAGCTGGTGGAGCGCACAATTGGGGTCCTTAAAGGGCGGTTTCGTGTGCTCCACCGCACTGGTGGCGACATCATGTATTCGCCGGAGATGGCAAGTAAACTAGTGGTCCTGTGCGCTATACTACATAACATCGCGGTAAGGAGTAGCGTAGAGCTTCTTCAGACAGAGGAATTGCCTGATGAGGAGCCAGGGGTTGTCCATCACTTCGGTGGGGGGAGTGTTACACGGAGGGGAAGCCAAGTCAGGGCAAGCATTGTTGCAGAATATTTCAGGTATAGTGTTTTTTAATTTACTTTTACAAAATATTAAAAACCACAGTATGCTTATGTTCATTTTGTAATGCTGAAATTTTGCTTACTATTGTAAGGTCATTGTGTAATGATTTGGGTGTGTGGGAATCTCTAATTATTTTTTTCAAAAATATCCGTCAACAGGTTAAGCTTACAATGTGTTCTTTGCAAATCTAATAATGTGATGTTGCTAAATAGTGTCCTTATTTGTTTTCTTTAATAAAATCCTGTTTTTTTAAAAAAACACACAAACAAATGAAACTGAATGTTGACCACTTTGTGACTGTCCAGCTGAATTATCACACAAACTGTGGTGAGTACACAGATATGTTTAGAAATTTTAACAAAAGTGTGTGTGTGTCTGTGTCTGTGTTTGTGTTGGTGTTTTAGTTGGTTGTGTTTTTATTTCTATTCCGCGACTGCGTATTTCCGCTCGTGCGAAATTACCACTCTGCTCTTCACAGCATTGCAAAGATCAATAAAGTTATTTGAAATGACAGCATAGATTTAGGACCAATCACATGCTAACACACACTATAAATATATGCCCAAATAAGGAAAACGCCATTGCCATGATGCGTGCTGCACCTTTCACCAGGCGGGAGCTCCGCGTCCTGGTTGCGGTGATGGACCGCCGCGTAGGCCGCGTTGGGCGCTTCATCCCAAATCGTGTTAAGCGCGAGGCCTACGCGGAGGTCCGCCACCTACTGCGGTCTCGCGTCCGCAGCAGGCGGACCATCATCCAACTGGAGAGGAGATGGAGTGATCTCCGCAGGAGGACTCCAGAACTGTTGGCGGAGATCCGCCAGCAAATCAGGGAAATGCGTGCACGCAGTAAGTTACATTACATAACAGAGATTTTTAGCATAAATTTTGCTAATTTACACTAAGTGGTAGTCTGTAATTGCAACACTGAGTGAACAAATTTAATAAATATGACAGTGTGTGTGGTTAGGGCAAACAGTACTGACTGTAGCAAAGTGTAACCAAACAAGTGCATGTTGTACAGAATTAATACCCAGGCTGGAAACTGTACCAAAAAACTTGATCAGTGGTGTCTATATAATAAGGTGGCTTGAATAGTGATCTGGTGATGTTGCCTATACCAATCAATATGACTCAATGGAATAGATTCAGTAATGAGCATCAAAAAAATTTAGTGGAATCATTTTGGTTGCTGTGGCCAACATGAAGAGCTTTGAAAAATCATTTTTTTTAAACAAAAAACAAGCCCTGTGTCTTTTACATGGGACAGAACAGTGTAATTGACAAATGTTTTTTAAGTAATTTAACATGCAAACTAAATTATAACACATATATCATTATAGGACGACCACAACGGCAACCACATGCAGGGAGGCCACATCAGGCACCTTCTCAGCCCCCCTCCCCTTCTCACTCCCCCTCCCCTTCTCACTCCCCCTCCCCTTCCCAGTCCCCCTCCCCTTCCCACTCCCCCTCCCCTTCTCACTCCCCCTCCCCTTCCCAGTCCCCCTCCCCTTCCCACTCCCCCTCCCCTTCTCACTCCCCCTCCCCTTCCCAGTCCCCCTCCCCTTCCCACTCCCCCTCCCCTTCTCACTCCCCCTCCCCTTCCCAGTCCCCCTCCGCTTCCCAGTCCCCCTCACCTTCCCAGGCCCCCTCCCCTTTCCACTCCCCTTCTCAGCCCACCTCTCCTTCTCTTTCTGTGACCCCTTCTCCTCCTTCCCAGTCCCCTTCTCCTTCTACTTCCAACTCCCCTTCTCAGCCCCCCTCACCCTCTATTGGACTAACATTCTCTCCGCCCCCCTCGCCCTCTCAATCAGACCCACCCTCAGAAATTACATTCCCAATCCCTCCTCCTTCCCCCATCTCTCCTCCTTCCTCAAACCCTCCTCCTTCACCCATCCAGCCTCCTTCCCCCATCCCTCCTCCTTCCCCAATCCCTCCTCCTTCCCCCATCCAGCTGCCTTCACCACCCACAGAATGGGCAGAAGAAGCCCCTGATGGTGTCAGTGGTGACCATAATGTTGCTGAGGAAAGTAAGTGTTTTTACATTTCATTTAAAAATATGACCTACTTACACTTACAATGTAAAAACATGCACTGTTGTACTGTTGAAAATCAGCTAGCAAGGTAAACATTTTCAGTTATTATTGATGGTGTTCATGTTGCATTGTAATTTTTGTGAGTATCATTATATGTAGTGTTTATGTGTGCAATGTTTTGTGTGTCCACTCTAGGTCAACACTAATTAGTTTGACAGGGTTGCCAGGACTACATGGTTTAATATGTGCTCATTTTTCAGCCAAACATTTCTACCTGAGTGGAGTTTAGTATGTTGTTAGTCTTTTACACTTGTGCCTCTCTATTCATAATGTTTGCACTTTCAAATCACATGCTTCACTTTGTTAGCCAGCAGAACAACACAATGATTTGTGGTGTGAAAGTTACACTCACAAAATGCTAATTTTATTTTTCAAAACCTCTTTGACCTTATTTAGTAAACTGGGTTTTCATGGATTGTGGGCATGCTAGGATATGTAGTCCTTCTGAAGATGTTGATATGCAGTGTGATGATGCAGGACCAAACCTCCTTAAATTTAATTCTCTTCAGTACAGATGTGAATGAATGCCAACATGGTGTTACATTTACTAAGATGGTAGTTATCTTTAACATGGGATGTTGACCATAGCAACCAATAAGATTATAAATTAAATTGTTATGCCCACTTTTACAAGATAACATGTTTAATTTGATTGGTTGCTATGGTCTACTTCCCATCTTAAATTGAACTCCCGTTGTAGTAAATGTACCACATGGTGTGGTTCACTTTCTTGTTAAAAAAACAAAACATTGCTGAGCAGGCTTGTGTGTTATGCTACTGATTTAGCCTTAAAGCAGCCATGATGTAGTCACTTAGGCATTAAAGCAGGCCTGTCCAAACTGCGGCCCTCATGCTGGTGAAAAAATACACATCCCAGCATGCCCTGACACAGCTTTGGCATTCTCTGACCACAAAACTGTGAAAAGGCATGCTGGTATATGTAGTTTCACAACAGCTGGAGGCCAGCAGTTTTGACATGCCTGCATTTAAGTGTGCTTTGTGCCTTGCTTGGATAATAAGTAATGTAATTAAGTTATTAATGTTTCTGTTGCATCTTAATTTCAGATGTTGCAGTTGGAGATCCCACAAGTTTTGGTGGGATTATTGACACAATGCGCCAACACCTGCATGGATTATTGACTTGTCTCGATCAATTGCAAAAATTTGCATGAATTTGTTTATTTATAAAAAAAAGTAATGTTTTCTAAATTTTAAAAAATAAAAAAAAGTTGTTTCAAGTTAACCGGGTGTTGTGCTTATTAATGCAAAAAAGGATCAGCAGATTGGCAGGCAGAAATTGTTTTACTAAAACATTACTCACATGTAACGTAAGTTTTTTTTTAAAAAAACAGTTAGGAGATTATAGTGTTAATAAACATGTAAACACCTTCATTCACAAACAACATCTTTAAAAACAAAAAAACAAAAACTAAAAAAAAAAATAAACAATTTTATTTTACACTTTTACATGTTGATGGCCAATTATGGCAACAAAGTGTTAATCTGTTTTTTTGGCTGACTTAATTGTTTTGGAACATTATCAATCATTACACTAATTGGATTCGTAATTGACAAGGGCTTGTGGACTTTAAAATGAAAGGGCTAATTTCACTTAATCGCAAAAAAAAACATTTTTGAGCGGTTTACCTTAAAAGTGTGCACTTTTATGGAAAAATGAGTAAATCTACTACAACTTAGTATTTTTACGATGAAGTATGTGTTTTTGCGAAGGTTTCGCAATGCTGCGATGGTTTCGCATTACTGTGAGGTCATTTGGCGTACGCCCACTTTGTGTAATACTGCGTACGAATGTGCAAAAACACGTTGGGGGCGGATGTTCGCAAATTTACCACACTAACGCAACTTTGCGAATATGTTGTGCGAACGAAAAACTTAGCGACCAACTCGGAATGAGGGCCAATGTCCGCAGTGCGACTGCACCAAGTAAATTTGCTATGAAGATTGGTATTTTACTCACGGCATTACGAGGTTTTTTCTTCGTTCTGGTGATCGTAATGTGATTGACAGGAAGTGGGTGTTTCTGGGCGGAAACTGGCCGTTTTATGGGAGTGTGTGTAAAAACGCTACCGTTTCAGGGAAAAACGCGGAAGTGGCTGGAGAAACGGGGGAGTGTCTGGGCGAACGCTGGGTGTGTTTGTGACGTCAAACCAGGAACGACAAGCACTGAACTGATCGCACTGGAAGAGTAAGTCTGGAGCTACTCAGAAACTGCACAGAGAAGTCTTTTCGCAATATTGCAAATCTTTCGTTCGCAATTTTGATAAGCTAAGATTCACTCCCAGTAGGCGGCGGCTTAGCGTGTGCAATGCTGCTAAAAGCAGCTTGCTAGCGAACAACTCGGAATGACCCCCATAGTTCCCATAGTGTTATATTTAATCTATTCCATTGCTTTATTCAGCACTGGCTCTATACTGTCACAGCTTCCACCCTGTGTGTTCATGACATGTATAATACAACACTGACGCTGTGGATGCCGGGAACAGTCAGCGCTGTCTATGCAGTCATTCAGCGGGACACTTGTGTTACTTAATGTGATACAAATGTAACCACTAAAATGTATCGTTTGTATGCGCCCCCAGGCTGGGTGGATAGTAATTAAGGGTGTGGTTCATAGGGGCGACAGGGTCTAGGTCAAAATGAGTTTTTAATGTTTTTTTGGTGTAGTTTTCTCCGTACAGTGACCGGGAACCCCAATTAGTGCACCGTGTCCCCTCGCATGGCTCGCTTCGCTCGGCACAGGTTACCGTTCCAAATCGTAGTCCGCGTGGATCGTTAAGTATGAAAAAGTTCCATAAAAAAAAGTGAAAAAAACCCTCATGTCAACCTTTTGACTTGTTGACCCAGAACATGTCGACCTAGAGACCCTGTCGACTTAGTTACTGTTGACCAATAGTGGTCGACCTACTGTAGAGACCGGATCTCATTAATTAAAATCTTCTCTAGGCTGGGGGTTATCTTACTATTAACCATATAATGTTGGTGATAGATAGATAGATAGATAGATAGATAGATAGATAGATAGACAGATAGATAGACAGATATGAGATAGATATATAGATAGACAGATAGATAGATATGAGAGAGAGAGAGAGAGAGAGAGAGAGAGATGGATAGATAGTTGATATATAATAGATAAATAGATATTAGATAGATATGAGATAGATAGATATGAGATAGATAGATAGATAGATAGATATGAGATAGATAGATATGAGAAAGATAGATATGAGATAGATAGATAGATATGAGAAAGACAGATATGAGATAGATAGATATGAGAAAGACAGATATGAGAAAGACAGATATGAGATAGATAGATATGAGATAGATAGATAGATAGATAGATATGAGATAGACAGATATGAGATAGATAGATAGATAGATATGAGATAGATAGATAGATAGATAGATATGAGATGAGATAGACAGATATGAGATAGATAGATATGAGATATATAGATATGAGATAGATAGACATGGGATAGATAGAAAGATATGAGATAGATACATAAATATTAGATAGATAGATAGATAGATAGATAGATAGATAGATAGATAGATATGAGATAGAGAGATAGGTATGAGATAGAGATAGATAGATATAAGAAAAATAGATAGACAGATAGATAGATAGATATGAGAGAGAGAGAGAGAGAGAGAGATACGAGATAGATACATAGATATGAGATAGATATAATATAGATAGATATGAGATAGATAGATAGATAGATAGATAGATATAATATAAATAGATATGAGATAGATAGATATGAGATAGATAGATAGATAGATATGAGATAGAGAGATATATATGAGATAGATAGATAGAAAGATATGAGATAGATACATAGATATTAGATAGATAGATAGATAGATAGATATGAGATAGAGAGAGATAGATATAAGAAAGATAGATAGATATGAGAGAGAGAGATACGAGATAGATACATAGATATGAGATAGATAGATATAATATAGATAGATATGAGATAGATAGATAGATATAATATAAATAGATATGAGATAGATAGATAGATAGATAGATAGATAGATAGATAGATAGATAGATAGATAGATAGATAGAAGATAGAGAGATAGATATGAGATAGAGAGATAGATATGAGATAGATACATAGATATGAGAAAGATACATAGATATGAGATAGATAGATAGATAGATAGATAGATAGATAGATAGATAGATATAATATAGATAGATATGAGGTAGATAAATAGATAGATAGATAGATAGATAGATATGAGAGATAGATAGATATGAGATAGATACATAGATATGAGATAGATAGATAGATAGATATGAGATAGATAGATATGAGATAGATAGACAGATATGAGATAGACAGATAGATAGATATGAGATAGATACATAGATATTAGACAGATAGATAGATAGATATGAGATAGAGAGATAGATATGAGATAGATACATAGATATGAGATAGATAGATAGATAGATAGATAGATAGATAGATAGATATAATATAGATAGATAGATAGATAGAAGATACATAGATAGATATGAGAGATAGATAGATATGAGATAGATACATAGATATGAGATAGATAGATATGAGATAGATAGACAGATATGAGATAGACAGATATGAGATAGATAGATATGAGATAGATAAATAGAAAGATATGAGATAGATACATAGATATTAGATAGATAGATAGATAGATATGAGATAGAGAGAGAGATATGAGATAGAGAGATAGATATGAGATAGAGAGAGATAGATATAAGAAAGATAGATAGATATGAGAGAGATACGAGATAGATACATAGATATGAGATAGATAGATATAATATAGATAGATATGAGATAGATAGATAGATAGATATGAGATAGAGAGATATATATGAGATAGAGAGAGAGAGAGATAGATAGATATGAGATAGATAGATAGATATGATATAAATAGATATGAGATAGATAGATAGATAGATAGATAGATAGATAGATAGATAGATAGATATGAGATAGAGAGATATATATGAGATAGAGAGAGATAGATAGATAGATAGATAGATAGATAGATAGATAGATAGATAGATAGATAGATAGATATGAGATAGAGATAGATATGAGATAGATACATAGATATGAGATAGATAGATATGAGATAGATAGATATGAGATAGATAGACAGATATGAGATAGACAGATATGAGATAGATAGATATGAGATAGATAAATAGAAAGATATGAGATAGATACATAGATATTAGATAGATAGATAGATATGAGATAGAGAGAGAGATATGAGATAGAGAGATAGATATGAGATAGAGAGAGATAGATATAAGAAAGATAGATAGATATGAGAGAGATACGAGATAGATACATAGATATGAGATAGATAGATATAATATAGATAGATATGAGATAGATAGATAGATATGAGATAGAGAGATATATATGAGATAGAGAGAGAGAGAGATAGATAGATATGAGATAGATAGATAGATATGATATAAATAGATATGAGATAGATAGATAGATAGATAGATAGATATGAGATAGAGAGATATATATGAGATAGATAGATAGATAGATATGAGATAGAGATAGATATGAGATAGATACATAGATATGAGATAGATACATAGATATGAGATAGATAGATAGATATAATATAAATAGATATGAGATAGATAGATAGATAGATAGATAGATAGATAGATAGATAGATATGAGATACATAGATAGATATGAGAGATAGATAGATATGAGATAGATATGATATAGATAGATATGAGATAGATAGATAGATAGATATAATATAAATAGATATGAGATAGATAGATAGATAGATATGAGATAGAGAGATAGATATGAGATAGATACATAGATATGAGATAGATACATAGATATGAGATAGATAGATAGATAGATAGATAGATATAATATAAATAGATATGAGATAGATAGATAGATAGATAGATAGATAGATAGGAGATAGATAGGAGATAGATAGGAGA
>NC_086449.1:843906455-844006455 GCF_028390025.1 Pseudophryne corroboree
TATCTCTGTACAGTATGTTCTACTAGTGTACTAATTAGCATGAACAGCTTTTTTTACCGGATGTCAAATCACCGTACTTAGTGTCTCTGTACAGTATGTTCTATTAGGGTACTAATTATCATGAACAGCTTGTAACGTACAGCAGCAAGTTTATTCTTTCTATGTATAATGGAGAGAGATAATAGCTCCTCCCTAAGTTCCTGGATGCCAAATCACCGTAATTAGTAACTCTGTACAGTATGTTCTATTAGGGTACTAATTAGCACGAACAGCTTGTAACGTACAGTGGCATGTTTAACCTTTCTATGTATAATATAGAGAGATAAAAGTTCCTCCCTAAGTTCCTGGTTGCCAAATCACCGTCTTTAGTATCTCTGTACAGTATGTTCTACTAGTGTATTAATTAGCATGAACAGCTTGTAACGTACAGTTGCAAGTTTAATCTTTCTATGTATAATGGAGAGAGATAAAAGCTCCTCTGAAAGTTCCTAGATGCCAAATCACCATCCTTAGTATCTCTGTACAGTATGTTCTACTAGTGTACTTATTAGCATGAACAGCTGTTTTACCGGATGCCAAATCACCGTACTTAGTATCTCTGTACAGTATGTTCTATTAGGGTACTAATTAGCACGAACAGCTTGTAACGTAGAGCGGCAAGTTTATTCTTTCTATGTATAATGGAGATAGATAACAGTTCCTCCCTAAGTTCCTGGATGCCAAATCACCATCCTTAGTATCTCTGTACAGTATGTTCTATTAGGGTACATTTTAGCTGTTTGTGCTAATAAGTACCCTAATAGAAAATACTATACAGACATACTAAGGACGGTGATTTGGCATCCAGGAACTTACTGAGGAGCTTTATCTCTCTCCATTATACATAGAAAGATTAAACTTGCCGCTGTACGTTACAAGCTGTTCTTGCTGATTAGTACCCTAATAGAACATACTGTACAGAGATACGATGTATGGTGATTTGGCATCCAGTTAAAAGCTGTTTGTGCTAATTAGCACACTAGTAGAACATACTGTACAGAGATACTAAGGATGGTGATTTGGCATCTGGGAACTTCCAGAGGAGCTTTTATCTCTCTCCATTTTACATAGAAAGATTAAACTTGCCGCTGTACGTTACAAGCTGTCCGTGCTAATTAGTACCCTAATAGAACATACTGTACAGAGATACTAAGTACGTTGATTTGGCATCCAGTTAAAAGCTGTTTGTGCTAATTAGTGCACTAGTAGAACATACTGTACAGAGATACTAAGGACGGTGACTTGGCATCCAGGAACTTACTGAGGAGCTTTTATCTCTCCATTATACAAAGGAAGATTAAAACTTGCCACTGTACGTTACAAGCTGTTCGTGCTAATTAGTACACTAGAAGAACATAATGGGGATTTGGACTCATACAGTACTTGTAAAGCACAGTATTTTCCACCGCCTCCCGCTAGCCCATCGCCCTTCCCCCCTGGGATCCTGCACAGGTCATGCAGTAGACAGGGAGGGAGTTATTCACATAAACCAGGGCAAAGATGCAGGAGCAGTTGTACTGTTAAGGTTCTATGCACCATACGGTACACATACAATTCTGTAGCAGGGCAGACTCAATTGAAATGGCTACCGCCTGTGACTCCTCGCCCAATGGAGGCCCTCGGCTATGGAGCAAGTAACAGCACAGATTTGGTAGGTCACGGGGCAATGCTGAAGGAGCGTCAGAATCCCCCAGCTAAAATACACAGGGGTGATAGGGATAAGTGAGGTCTTTGCACATAACGATACACCGCAAAGTTCCCCATGGTTTTGATTATGCCTTTTCTTTGAACACGGTATTTTCCACTGTCTCACCCTATCCCCATCCCACTTTCCCCTTCCCCCCTGGGAGCCTGCAAAGTACATGCAGTAGACAGGGAGGGAGTTCCGATCAGGTTACAAGACATGTGCAACAGTATACTACTGTATATAGGAAAATCCCCCGCCCACTCTGATTTATGTGAAACCTGTGTGCACCCTTCCATTGAATGTATAACAAAGAAAAAAAATAATAATAAAGTGAATGTTACAGGAACACATTAAAAAAAGGTTGGCACTTCCTTCCCATTGGTGTTGGTTTATGCCTTAGGGGACTTGGACGCTAATACTTGTATTTCAAAAGCACAGTATTTTCCACCGCCTCTCCCTACCCCCATCGCCCTTCCCCCCTGGGAGCCTGCACAGGTCATGCAGTGGACAGGGAGGGAGTTCAGGTCAGGTAAAATACACAAATGCCGACGATCTACAGTACTGTGTTGCTCATTTAGTTGCGTCGGAATACACTAATTTATACTCATTACCGCTGTGTATTTGTATATAGCGGAATGAATCGCTGCTGCAGATTTACTTTGATTTATGTGAAACCTGTGTGCACCCTTTCATTGAATGTATAACAAAGAAAAAATAATAATAAAGTGAATGTCACGGGAACACATAAAAAAAAGGTTGGCACTTTGGGACTCTTAGCGTGGGAGGTGGGAGCCTTCATCGCTAGGTTGCTATGGAAGGGGAGACAATTAGCTACCGGAGGGTACCAACCCCAAGTTTCTGTGACCCCCACAAGGCTCATGGCAAGCGTCGGAACCCATGGTGGGTCTGAATTAACGGGCCCATTATAGTCTATGGGAAAATGGGTCCACTTTGCATACTGATATCTCTGGTTCTGGGTGTCCCAGAGACTCAGGACTAGTACCATACAAAAGAGGAGACTCTTGGCTTTCAGGGCAGACCAACCACTAGTTTATGTGACACTGGAAAGGGAAACGGGAAGCAACCGTGTTTCAGGTCCCCTCCAGTTGTCCGCCTAGCTTGCACAGGATGCAGGGTTTCTGGCTAGATAGGAAATACTGTACAGAAATGCTGAGCATGGTAATTTGACATCCAGGAACATAGGGAGGAGTGTTTATCTCTCTCCATTATACTTAGAAAAATTACACTTGCCACTGTACGTTACAAGCTGTTCGTGCTAATTAGTACACTAGTAGAACATACTGGGGGTCATTCCGAGTTGTTCGCTCGTAAGCGGATTTTAGCAGATTTGCTCATGCTAAGCCGCCGCCTACTGGGAGTGAATCTTAGCATCTTAAAATTGCGAACGATGTATTCGCAATATTGCGATTACACACCTCTTAGCAGTTTCTGAGTAGCTCCAGACTTACTCGGCATCTGCGATCATTTCAGTGCTTGTCGTTCCTGGTTTGACGTCACAAACACACCCAGCGTTCGCCCAGACACTCCCCCGTTTCTCCGGCCACTCCTGCGTTTTTTCCGGAAACGGTAGCGTTTTTTCCTACACGCCCATAAAACGGCCTGTTTCCGCCCAGTAACACCCATTTCCTGTCAATCACATTACGATCGCCAGAACGAAGAAAAAGCCGTGAGTAAAAATCCTAACTGCATAGCAAATTTACTTGGCGCAGTCGCAGTGCGGACATTGCGCATGCGCATTAAGCGGAAAATCGCTGCGATGTGAAGATTTTTACCGAGCGAACAACTCGGAATGACCCCTACTGTACACAGATTCTAAGGACAATGATTTGTCATCCACGAAGTTAGGGAGGAGCTATAATCTCTCTCCATTGTAATCTTTCTAAGTATAATGGAGAGAGAGAAAAGCTTCTCCCTAAGTTCCTGGGTGCCAAATTACCATCCTTAGTATCTCTGTACTCTATGTTCTATTAGGGTACTAATTAGCACGAACAGCTTGTAACGTACAGCGGCAAGTTTAATCTTTCTATGTATAATGGAGAGAGATAAAGGCTCCTCAGTAAGTTCGTGCATGCCAAATCACCGTACTTTGTATCTCTGAACAGTATGTTCTATTAGGATACTAATTAGCTGTTTGTGCTAATTAGTACCCTAATAGAAAATACTATGCAGAGATACTAAGGATGGTGATTTGGCAACCAGGAACTTAGGGAGGAGCTTTTATCTCTCTCCATTATACATAGAAAGATTAAAATTGCCACTGTACGTTACAAGCTGTTCGTGCTAATTAGTACACTAGTAGAACATACTGTACAGAGATACTAAGAACGGTGATTTGGCATCTAGTAACTTACAGAGGAGCTTTTATCTCTCCATTATACATAGAAAGATTAAACTTGCCACTGTACTTTACAAGCTGTTCGTGCTAATTAGTACACTAGTAGAACATACTGTACAGAGATACTAAGTACAGTGATTTGGCATCCACGAACTTAGGGAGGAGCTTTAATCTCTCCATTGTAATCTTTCTAAGTATAATGGAGAGAGATAAAAGCTCCTCCCTAAATTCCTGGATGCCAAATTACTGTCCTTAGTATCTCTGTACTCTATGTTCTACTAGTGTACTAATTAGCACGAACAGCTTGTAACGTATAGTGGCAAGTTTAATCTTTCTGTGTATAATGGAGAGAGATAAAAGCTCCTCTTTAAGTTCCTAGATGCCAAATCAACGTCCTTAGTATCTCTGTACAGTATGTTCTACTAGTGTATTAATTAGCACGAACAGCTTGCAACGTACAGTTGCAAGTTTAATCTTTCTATGTATAATGGAGAGAAATAAAAGCTCATCTGGAAGTTCCTAGATGCCAAATCACCATCCTTAGTATCTCTGTACAGTATGTTCTACTAGTGTACTAATTAGCATGAACAGCTTTTTTTACCGGATGTCAAATCACCGTACTTAGTATCTCTGTACAGTATGTTCTATTAGGGTACTAATTATCATGAACAGCTTGTAACGTACAGCGGCAAGTTTATGCTTTCTATGTATAATGGAGAGAGATAATAGCTCCTCCCTAAGTTCCTGGATGCCAAATCACCGTAATTAGTAACTCTGTACAGTATGTTCTATTAGGGTACTAATTAGCACGAACAGCTTGTAACGTAGAGCGGCAAGTTTATTCTTTCTATGTATAATGGAGATAGATAAAAGTTCCTCCCTAAGTTCCTGGATGCCAAATCACCGTCCTTAGTATCTCTGTACAGTATGTTCTATTAGGGTACATTTTAGCTGTTTGTGCTAATTAGTACCCTAATAGAAAATACTATACAGACATACTAAGGACGGTGATTTGGCATCCAGGAACTTACTGAGGAGCTTTTATCTCTCTCCATTATACATAGAAAGATTAAACTTGCCGCTGTACGTTACAAGCTGTTCTTGCTGATTAGTACCCTAATAGAACATACTGTACAGAGATATGATGTATGGTGATTTGGCATCCAGTTAAAAGCTGTTTGTGCTAATTAGCACACTAGTAGAACATACTGTACAGAGATACTAAGGATGGTGATTTGGCATCTGGGAACTTCCAGAGGAGCTTTTATCTCTCGCCATTTTACATAGAAAGATTAAACTTGCCGCTGTACGTTACAAGCTGTCCGTGCTAATTAGTACCCTAATAGAACATACTGTACAGAGATACTAAGTACGTTGATTTGGCATCCAGTTAAAAGCTGTTTGTGCTAATTAGTGCACTAGTAGAACATACTGTACAGAGATACTAAGGACGGTGACTTGGCATCCAGGAACTTACTGAGGAGCTTTTATCTCTCCATTATACAAAGGAAGATTAAAACTTGCCACTGTACGTTACAAGCTGTTCGTGCTAATTAGTACACTAGAAGAACATAATGGGGATTTGGACTCATACAGTACTTGTAAAGCACAGTATTTTCCACCGCCTCCCGCTAGCCCATCGCCCTTCCCCCCTGGGATCCTGCACAGGTCATGCAGTAGAAAGGGAGGGAGTTATTCACATAAACCAGGGCAAAGATGCAGGAGCAGTTGTACTGTTAAGGTTCTATGCACCATACGGTACACATACAATTCTGTAGCAGGGCAGACTCAATTGAAATGGCTACCGCCTGTGACTCCTCGCCCAATGGAGGCCCTCGGCTATGGAGCAAGTAACAGCACAGATTTGGTAGGTCACGGGGCAATGCTGAAGGAGCGTCAGAATCCCCCAGCTAAAATACACAGGGGTGATAGGGATAAGTGAGGTCTTTGCACATAACGATACACCGCAAAGTTCCCCATGGTTTTGATTATGCCTTTTCTTTGAACACGGTATTTTCCACTGTCTCACCCTATCCCCATCCCACTTTCACCTTCCCCCCTGGGAGCCTGCAAAGTACATGCAGTAGACAGGGAGGGAGTTCCGATCAGGTTACAAGACATGTGCAACAGTATACTACTGTATATAGGAAAATCCCCCGCCCACTCTGATTTATGTGAAACCTGTGTGCACCCTTCCATTGAATGTATAACAAAGAAAAAAAATAATAATAAAGTGAATGTTACAGGAACACATTAAAAAAAGGTTGGCACTTCCTTCCCATTGGTGTTGGTTTATGCCTTAGGGGACTCAGACACTCGCATTTGTAAAGCACGGTATTTTCCACCGCCTCCTGCTAGCCCATCGCCATTCAGGTCCTGTGCAATACAGAAACGCCGAAGATCTACAGTACTGTTTTGCTCTCTCAGAATACACTCATTTCTACTCATTACCGCTGTGTAGATGCATTTAGCGTAAAGAATCGCTCCTGCAGATTTACTCTGATTTATGTAAAACTTGTGTGCATCCTTCCATTGGATGTATTAGAGAGAGAAAAAAAATATTAAAGTGAATGTCACGGGAACACATTAAAAAAAAAAAAGTTGGCACTTCATTCCCATTGGTGTTGGTTTATGCCGTAGGGGACTCGGACGCTCATATAATTGCATTTCAAAGGCACGGTATTTTCCATCGTCTCCCCCTATCCCCATCGCCCTTCCCCCCTGGGAGCTTGCACAGATCATGCAGTAGACAGGGAGGGAATTCAGGCCCTGTGCAATACACAAACGCCGAAGATCTACTGTACTGTTTTGCTGAATTTGTTGCGTCAGAATACACTCATTTCTACTCATTGCCGCTGTGTAGTTGCATTTAGCGAAAAAGAATCGCTCCTGCAGATGTACTCTGATTTATATGTAACTTGTGTGCACCTTTCCATTGACTGTCTTACAATGAAAATAAAATAATACAGTATATTATTACAATTAAAAAAAAAAAAAAGGCACATCAGGTCTCGAACCCTGGACCCCCAGCGTGGGAGGTGGGAGCCTTCATCGCTAGCCCACGACGCCTCATGAGAGATTCCCAATTTCATGTGTAAAAGTACAGCAAACAGCGCCCGGCCCCCTCCCCATTGGTGTTGGTTTATGCCTTGGGGGACTCAGACGCTCGCATTTGTAAAGCACGGTATTTTCGACCGCCTCCCGCAAGCCCACCATTCCCATTATGCCTTAGGGAACTCAGACGCTCATGTACTGTACATGTATTTTAAAAGCACAGTGTAGGTCACCATCTTTTTCCACCGCCTCCCGTTACTCCTACAGTATTAACATTACAGTCGTCACTGACCAATTGCCAGAGCTGTAGATCAATCCGCCACTATACTGTACGATCGAAAGTACTGGATTAGTGGAGCATTAGCCACCCAGTGGTGGAGATGTGTAATGCATGCTGAGTATCTAGAATCGCCTCAACGCGCCTGCCTGTGATTAAACTCAGCTATCGCCTTAGCGTGACTAAACGTCCATCTTGGCGGAGAATCTGTCAAGATAAAGGTGGCTACATCTGTACATGACCAAGGCCCAAAGTACCTGAAACAGCTTCTGACCCCATACTGCCCCACTCGATTACTGCGATCTGTAGATGAAGGACTTTTAGCAGTGCCTAGAATCTACCGTAATTCATCTGGGGGTCAAGCTTTTAGTCATGCGGCTCCGACTCTATGGAACTCACTTCCCCGCACAGTGCGAGAATCCCCAACTATAGAATCCTTCAAAAGTAGACTCAAGACTTTTCTGTTTACTCAAGCATTTCCATAATGTCCCTTTTAGTATCTTCATGCTTCTGTATTTTATGAAAATGTACTTCATTATTTTCTGTACTATATTATGCTATGTATCTGTTAAGCGCCTTGAGTCCTATTGGAGAAAGAGCGCTATATAAATAAAATTATTATTATTATTATTATGCCTGCGGCTGTGTCTGTATATGCAGCCCCCAGCCCTATGGCAGGTGTAGTGTCTCAGCCTGACCACGGCCTCCTATGCCTTCGGCTGTGTGTCTGTATATGCAGCCCCCAACCCTATGGCAGGTGCAGTGTCTCAGTCTGACCACGGCCTCCTATGCCTGTGGCTGTGTGTCTGTATATGCAGCCCCCAACCCTATGACAGGTGCAGTGTCTCCATCTGAAAATTGCCTCCTATTCCTGTGGCTGTGTGTATGTATATGCAGCCCCCAGCCTTATGGCAGGTGCAGTGTCTCCGTCTGACCACGGCCTCCTATGCCTGCGGCTGTGTGTCTGTATATGCAGCCCCCAACCCTATGACAGGTGCAGTGTCTCAGTCTGACCACGGCCTCCTATGCCTGTGGCTGTGTGTCTGTATATGCAGCCCCCAACCCTATGACAGGTGCAGTGTCTCCATCTGAAAATTGCCTCCTATTCCTGTGGCTGTGTGTATGTATATGCAGCCCCCAGCCTTATGGCAGGTGCAGTGTCTCCGTCTGACCACGGCCTCCTATGCCTGCGGCTGTGTGTCTGTATATGCAGCCCCCAGCCCTATGACAGGTGCAGTGTCTCCGTCTGACCACGGCCTCCTATGCCTGCGGCTGTGTGTCTGTATATGCAGCCCCCAGCCCTATGGCAGGTGCAGTGTCTCCATCTGACCAGGGCCTCCTATGCCAGCGGTTGTGTGTCTGTATATGCAGCCCCCAACCCTATGGCAGGTGCAGTGTCTCAGTCTGACCACGGCCTCCTATGCCTGTGGCTGTGTCTGTATATGCAGCCCCCAACCCTATGACAGGTGCAGTGCCTCCATCTGAAAATTGCCTCCTATTCCTGTGGCTGTGTGTATGTATATGCAGCCCCCAGCCCTATGGCAGGTGCAGTGTCTCCGTCTGACCACGGCCTCCTATGCCTGCGGCTGTGCGTCTGTATATGCAGCCCCCAGCCCTATGACAGGTGCAGTGTCTCTGACCAAGGCCTCCTATGCCTGCAGCTGTGTGTCTGTATATGCAGCCCCCAGCCCTATGACAGGTGCAGTGTCTCCGTCTGACCACGGCCTCCTATACCTGTGGCTGTGTGTCTGCATATGCAGCCCCCAACCCTATGACAGGTGCAGTGTCTCCATCTGAAAATTGCCTCCTATGCCTGCGGCTGTGTGTCTGTATATGCAGTCCCCAGCCCTATGACAGGTGCAGTGTCTCCGTCTGACCAGGGCCTCCTATGCCTGCAGTTGTGTCTGGGAATGTAGGCACTTGCATAGACACGCCCACTGAATGGACCATTTGTGTGTTCCCTACTAACCACCACCCAGTAACCACCCACCTGGCTTACCATTTATTCCTCTGAGTGTTCTGAATTACCAATGATAGGCGGCTTTCACAACCCGCTTCTTGGTAAATCTACCCCTATATCTCTCTGCTAATTGTACAACTGCCCCACCTGCAGTGCAACATGGTTCCGTCTAGTTGCATATTGCTCCTTTATTGGTTTTCCCCGAGTTCTGAATAGCGTTCAGTTTGTGTAGCAGGGAATTAGATATAGGATAGGTTTAGAAATCAGCCCTCACGACTCCAGTTAGATAAAAAAAGCTAAGTACAGTAAACAATTAGGCAAAACCATGGTGCAGTGCAGGTGGGGCAGATGTAATATGTGCAATGCAGGTGGGGCAGATGTAACATGTGCAGAGAGAGGTAGATTTGGGTGGGGTGTATTCAAACTAAAATCTAAATTGCAGTGTAGAAATAAAGCAGTCAATATTTACCCTGCACAGAAACAATATAACCCACCCAAATCTAACTCTCTCTGCACATGTTACATCTGCCCCACCTGCAGTGCACATGTTACATCTGTCCCACCTGTAGTGCACATGGTTTACCCAACTGCTTACTGTTTTGGTTTGCTAACAACTCCGAATAACCCCCTCTGTCTATCACATATAGGGGCATATTTATCAATGGTCAGAAATTGGTCTCAAAAATGAGATTGTCTTTTTGCTACTTATAATGGCAATATGAAATGAAGGATTGCTGCGATGTAACATTACTTACATACCAGGACAGGGCCTTCATTTTATGTCCAGAATCAGGGCCCGGATGCGCTATTGCACAGCATCATGTCACATGTGTGAGTGGCCACTGCAGGGGAGGGATCCTTTGGAACCCTCTTCTGGAACGTTTTGTAGCACGGAGGACAAGCGCTTGGTAAATCTGACATTTTAGCAACTCCATAGAAGAGTTTCGAGGAGGGTGAGGTCTCTGAGTGTACGGGATGCTGGGGAAGGTGTGGCAGGTGTGGAATCAGTAGGGAGCTCCACAATGACAGGGAAATCACTTATTTATAGAACAATGCCTCGTGTCTTGTTCTGATCTGTAAAATCATTTATGTTTGTTATTACACATGACCAATTCAGACTTATTTTCTGGCATAAGTGTGATGCGAAAATTACCTCGACATTTGCAGATGTTTTCGTCGTAAAATAATAAGAGTCGCCAGCAAGAGTCCAATGAGCAGGATGCTGAGGATCGCCAGCAGAGATATCACCACAACATTGGGGTTCACTTCAGCAACTAGAAGGCAGAACAGAGACTTAACCCAACATTTATACTTTATACAATAACCATTGTGCAAACAGGCTGCAGTACGGCAGAGCACAATACAGTACACTGTGCATTGGGAACATGCTGCAGTACGGCAGAGCACAATACAGTACACTGTGCATTGGGAACAGGCTGCAGTACGGCAGAGCACAATACAGTACACTGTGCATTGAGGACAGGCTGCAGTACGGCAGAACACAATACAGTACACTGTGCATTGAGGACAGGCTGCAGTACGGCAGAGCACAATACAGAACACTGTGCATTGGGAACATGCTGCAGTACGGCAGAGCACAATACAGAACACTGTGCATTGAGGACAGGCTGCAGTACGGCAGAGCACAATACAGAACACTGTGCATTGGGAACAGGCTGCAGTACGGCAGAGCACAATACAGTACACTATGCATTGGGAACAGGCTGCAGTACGGCAGAGCACAATACAGTACACTGTGCATTGGGAACAGGCTGCAGTACGGCAGAGCACAATACAGTACACTGTGCATTGGGAACAGGCTGCAGTACGGCAGAGCACAATACAGTACACTGTGCATTGGGAACAGGCTGCAGTACGGCAGAGTACAGTACACTGTGCATTGGGAACGGGCTGCAGTACGGCAGAGCACAATACAGTACACTATGCATTGGGAACAGGCTGCAGTGCGGCAGAGCACAATACAGTACACTGTGCATTGAGGACAGGCTGCAGTACGGCAGAGCACAATACAGAACACTGTGCATTGAGGACAGGCTGCAGTACGGCAGAGCACAATACAGAACACTGTGCATTGGGAACAGGCTGCAGTACGGCAGAGCACAATACAGTACACTGTGCATTGGGAACAGGCTGCAGTACGGCAGAGCACAATACAGTACACTGTGCATTGGGAACAGGCTGCAGTACGGCAGAGCACAATACAGTACACTGTGCATTGGGAACAGGCTGCAGTACGGCAGAGCACAATACAGTACACTGTGCATTGGGAACAGGCTGCAGTACGGCAGAGCACAATACAGTACATTGTGCATTGGGAACGGGCTGCAGTACGGCAGAGCACAATACAGTACACTGTGCATTGGGAACAGGCTGCAGAACGGCAGAGCACAATACAGTACACTGTGCATTGGGAACAGGCTGCAGTACGGCAGAGCACAATACAGTACACTGTGCATTGGGAACAGGCTGCAGTACGGCAGAGCACAATACAGTACATTGTGCATTGGGAACGGGCTGCAGTACGGCAGAGCACAATACAGTACACTGTGCATTGGGAACAGGCTGCAGAACGGCAGAGCACAATACAGTACACTGTGCATTGGGAACAGGCTGCAGTACGGCAGAGCACAATACAGTACACTGTGCATTGGGAACAGGCTGCAGAACGGCAGAGCACAATACAGTACACTGTGCATTGGGAACATGCTGCAGTACGGCAGAGCACAATACAGTACACTGTGCATTGGGAACAGGCTGCAGTACGGCAGAGCACAATACAGAACACTGTGCATTGGGAACGGGCTGCAGTACGGCAGAGCACAGTACAGTACACTGTGCATTGGGAACGGGCTGCAGTACGGCAGAGCACAATACAGTACACTGTGCATTGGGAACAGGCTGCAGTACGGCAGAGCACAATACAGTACACTGTGCATTGGGAACAGGCTGCAGTACGGCAGAGCACAATACAGTACACTGTGCATTGGGAACAGGCTGCAGAACGGCAGAGCACAATACAGTACACTGTGCATTGGGAACATGCTGCAGTACGGCAGAGCACAATACAGTACACTGTGCATTGGGAACAGGCTGCAGTACGGCAGAGCACAATACAGAACACTGTGCACTGGGAACAGGCTGCAGTACGGCAGAGCACAATACAGAACACTGTGCATTGGGAACGGGCTGCAGTACGGCAGAGCACAATACAGTACACTGTGCATTGGGAATGGGCTGCAGTACGGCAGAGCACAATACAGTACACTGTGCATTGGGAACAGGCTGCAGTACGGCAGAGCACAATACAGTACACTGTGCATTGGGAACAGGCTGCAGAACGGCAGAGCACAATACAGTACACTGTGCATTGGGAACATGCTGCAGTACGGCAGAGCACAATACAGTACACTGTGCATTGGGAACAGGCTGCAGTACGGCAGAGCACAATACAGAACACTGTGCACTGGGAACAGGCTGCAGTACGGCAGAGCACAATACAGAACACTGTGCATTGGGAACGGGCTGCAGTACGGCAGAGCACAATACAGTACACTGTGCATTGGGAATGGGCTGCAGTACGGCAGAGCACAATACAGAACACTGTGCATTGGGAACAGGCTGCAGTACGGCAGAGCACAATACAGTACACTGTGCATTGGGAACGGGCTGCAGTACGGCAGAGCACAATACAGAACACTGTGCATTGAGGACAGGCTGCAGTACGGCAGAGCACAATACAGTACACACTGCATTGGGAACAGGCTGCAGTACGGCAGAGCACAATACAGTACACTGTGCATTGGGAATGGGCTGCAGTACGGCAGAGCACAATACAGAACACTGTGCATTGGGAACGGGCTGCAGTACGGCAGAGCACAATACAGAACACTGTGCATTGAGGACAAGCTGCAGTATGGCAGAGCACAATACAGAACACTGTGCATTGGGAACAGGCTGCAGTACGGCAGAGCACAATACAGAACACTGTGCATTGGGAACGGGCTGCAGTACGGCAGAGCACAATACAGTACACTGTGCATTGGGAATGGGCTGCAGTACGGCAGAGCACAATACAGAACACTGTGCATTGGGAACAGGCTGCAGTACGGCAGAGCACAATACAGTACACTGTGCATTGGGAACAGGCTGCAGTACGGCAGAGCACAATACAGAACACTGTGCATTGAGGACAGGCTGCAGTACGGCAGAGCACAATACAGTACACACTGCATTGGGAACAGGCTGCAGTACGGCAGAGCACAATACAGTACACTGTGCATTGGGAATGGGCTGCAGTACGGCAGAGCACAATACAGAACACTGTGCATTGGGAACGGGCTGCAGTACGGCAGAGCACAATACAGAACACTGTGCATTGAGGACAAGCTGCAGTATGGCAGAGCACAATACAGAACACTGTGCATTGGGAACAGGCTGCAGTACGGCAGAGCACAATACAGAACACTGTGCATTGGGAACGGGCTGCAGTACGGCAGAGAACAATACAGAACACTGTGCATTGGGAACAGGCTGCGATACGGCAGAGCACAATACAGAACACTATGCATTGGGAACAGGCTGCAGTACGGCAGAGCACAATACAGTACACTGTGCATTGGGAACAGGCTGCAGTACGGCAGAGCACAATACAGAACACTGTGCATTGGGAACAGGCTGCAGTACGGCAGAGCACAATACAGTACACTGTGCATTGGGAACAGGCTGCAGTACGGCAGAGCACAATACAGTACACTGTGCATTGGGAACAGGCTGCAGTACGGCAGAGCACAATACAGTACACTGTGCATTGGGAACAGGCTGCAGTACGGCAGAGCACAATACAGAACACTGTGCATTGGGAACAGGCTGCAGTACGGCAGAGCACAATACAGAACACTGTGCATGTATAACGGGGGCAGGCGAGCAGTGCAACCGCGGCACTAACTGGCTCCCTGCTTCCCCCTCATATTTCTACCCGAGTAACCCGCTCGGGGGGGCGGAGTTTCACAAAATGACGCGGTTGCGTCGTTACGTCACGACGCAACCCCGTCACTCCGCGAAACTTCCCCCCCCCCCCCCCCCCGAGCGCAGTACAGAGGGGGATCCAAGTTAGGAAGAGGGAAAGGCCGGCACGAAGAGCGACTGGTGAGGCGGGCCGAAGAGCGGTTATCGCCTCTGTAAGCTCTCTCTCAATGTGTAAAATGGGGACACCTGCCGTACTGTGTGAAATGGGGACTTGCCTGCCGTAGTGTGGGGATTTAATGTATCAAGGGCATTGCGGTGTGTGGCATAATATGGTGCAGGGGGCATTACTGTGTGGGGCTTAATATGGTAGAATTTTTTTTTCCCGTGGTGGTCGTGATCTGTTGAAGCAGGGTCAAAAACTGGATTGTGAGGTAGTCTTTTCAGACGAGGCCATGCCCATTTAAATTAGGCCACGCCCCCTTGCCGGGTGCGCGCGCAAGTTTTTTTTTTTAATCTAGGTGTGTGTGTGTGTGTGTGTGTGTGTGGGGGGCACTTTTTTATGGCACTGGGAGCCAAATTGGCTAGAAACAGTCCTGTATAACGGGTAAGACAGACATTACATAGCGCTGGGAGACGGGGAAGTATTCAAACCGCAAACTTTACCAGACAAATCCTGACTGAGGTTTTACACTTTAATTCCTGTAAACGTTTGTCCATGGATACAGGGGCGGATTGGGATGGGAAAGCATCCCGGGAAACTTATGGAAGCAGCCCTAATGGGGGTGGGATCCCTCCTTACAGGGTCTGATACGCAGTTGTGGGCCTCCCTGCATCTGCAACTTCAGGCTAATGGCACTACAGTTGGGGGTAGGATGGTAGTAGTAGTGGTGCAGAGCAGGGGGGCAGACTGGGGTAGTAGTGGTGGAAAGCAGGAGGCCAGCTGGGGGTAACAGAAGGGGAGAGCAGGGGGCAGTCTGGGTTAGTAGTGGTGGAAAGCAGGGGGCAGGCTGGGAGTAATAGAAGGAGGGAGCAGAGGGGCAGGATGGGGGTAGTAGTGGTGGACAGCAGGGGGCAGGCTGGGAGTAATAGAAGGAGGGAGCAGAGGGGCAGGATGGGGGTAGTAGTGGTGGACAGCAGGGGGCAGGCTGGGAATAATAGAAGGGGAGAGCAGGTGGTCAGGATGGGAGTAGTAGTGGTGGACAGCAGGGGGCAGGCTGGGAGTAATAGAAGGGGGGAGCAGGGGTCAGGATGGGAGTAGTAGTGGTGGACAGCAGGGGGCAGGCTGGGGGTAATAGAAGGGGAGAGCAGGGGTCAGGATGGGAGTAGTAGTGGTGGACAGCAGGGGGCAGGCTGGGGGTAATAGAAGGGGAGAGCAGGGGTCAGGATGGGAGTAGTAGTGGTGCAGAGCAGGGGGCAGGCTGGGGGTAATAGAAGGGGAGAGCAGGGGTCAGGATGGGAGTAGTAGTGGTGCAGAGCAGGGGGCAGGCTGGGGGTAATAGAAGGGGAGAGCAGGGGTCAGGATGGGGGAAGTAGTGGTGGACAGCAGGGGGCAGGCTGGGAGTAATAGAAGGGGAGAGCAGGGGGTCAGGATGGGAGTAGTAGTGGTGGACAGCAGGGGGCAGGCTGGGGGTAATAGAAGGGGAGAGCAGGGGTCAGGATGGGGGTAGTAGTGGTGGACAGCAGGGGGCAGGATGGGAGTAATAGAAGGGGAGAGCAGGGGTCAGGATGGGAGTAGTAGTGGTGGACAGCAGGGGGCAGGCTGGGAGTAATAGAAGGGGAGAGCAGGGGTCAGGATGGGAGTAGTAGTGGTGGACAGCAGGGGGCAGGCTGGGAGTAATAGAAGGGGGAGCAGGGGTCAGGATGGGAGTAGTAGTGGTGGACAGCAGGGGGCAGGCTGGGAGTAATAGAAGGGGGGAGCAGGGGTCAGGATGGGAGTAGTAGTGGTGCAGAGCAGGGGTCAGGATGGGAGTAGTAGTGGTGGACAGCAGGGGGTAGGCTGGGAGTAATAGAAGGGGGGAGCAGGGGACAGGATGGGAGTAGTAGTGGTGGACAGCAGGGGGCAGGCTGGGAGTAATAGAAGGGGGGAGCAGCGGGTCAGGATGGCAGTAGTAGTGGTGCAGAGCAGGGGGCAGGCTGGGAGTAATAGAAGGGGAGAGCAGGGGTCAGGATGGGATTAGTAGTGGTGCAGAGTAGGGGTCAGGATGGGAGTAGTAGTGGTGCAGAGCAGGGGTCAGGATGGGAGTAACAGAAGGGGTAGCAGAGGGGCAGGATGGGGGTAGTAGTGGTGGACAGCAGGGGGCAGGATGGGAGTAATAGAAGGGGAGAGCAGGGGTCAGGATGGGGGTAGTAGTGGTGCAGGACAGGGGGGCAGACTAGGTGGTGGGGAGAAGTGGTTAGGGTGGGAGTGAAGGGACTCAGTCAACGAGAATAAGTTAGAATAAGGATCTCACCTTCTCCTCTTTGCAGCTCCCGACCGCCATCAATCCCTCCATGTTAATAGCACAAGAAGGACAGTCTGTGTGTAAACGATGGGTTCCTCTCCTCCAGCAGCTCCCCCGTCTCTTCCCTGCATGGTCCAAAGGGGTTTGGACATGAAGTGGACACGGCCTGCGGTAGGGGGACCGGGCCGCACCGAGAGACAGCTGAGCCCCATTGAATGCGCATGGGGATTACCAGCTGGGAAAACCCTAACCCTATACAGAGAAGCACTGCGCTGTGAGAGTTACCAGCTGGAAGAACCCTAACTCTATACAGAGCAACGACAAGGAAAGGGGATTATCAACTGGGAAAACCCTAACCCTATACAGTGGGAATTACCAGCTGGGAGAACCCTAACCCTATAGAGAGGAGGACTATGCAATGAGCATTACCAGCTGGGAGAACCCTAACCCTATAGAGAGGAGCACTATGCAATGAGCATTACCAGCTGGGAGAACCCTAACCCTATAGAGAGGAGCACTACACAATGAGCATTACCAGCTGGGAGAACCCTAACCCTATAGAGAGGAGCACTACGCAATAAGCATTACCAGCTGGGAGAACCCTAACCCTATAGAGAGGAGCACTACGCAGTGAGAGTTACCAGCTGGGAGAACCCTAACCCTATAGAGAGGAGCACTATGCAGTGGGGATTACCAGCTGGGAGAACCCTAACCCTATAGAGAGGAGCACTATGCAGTGGGGATTACCAGCTGGGAGAACCCTAACCCTATAGAGAGGAGCACTATGCAGCGGGGATTACCATCTGGGAGAACCCTAACCCTATAGAGAGGAGCACTATGCAGTGAGCATTACCAGCTGGGAGAACCCTAACCCTATAGAGAGGAGCACTATGCAGTGGTGATTACCAGCTGGGAGAACCCTAACCCTATACAGAGAAGCACAACGCTGTGAGAGTTACCAGCTGGGAGAACCCTAACTCTATACAGAGAAACGACAAGGAAAGGGGATTATCAACTGGGAAAACCCTAACCCTATGCAGTGGGAATTACCAGCTGGGAGAACCCTAACCCTATAGAGAGGAGGACTATGCAATGAGCATTACCAGCTGGGAGAACCCTAACCCTATAGAGAGGAGCACTATGCAATGAGCATTACCAGCTGGGAGAACCCTAACCCTATAGAGAGGAGCACTACGCAATAAGCATTACCAGCTGGGAGAACCCTAACCCTATAGAGAGGAGCACTACGCAGTGAGAGTTACCAGCTGGGAGAACCCTAACCCTATAGAGAGGAGCACTATGCAGTGGGGATTACCAGCTGGGAGAACCCTAACCCTATAGAGAGGAGCACTATGCAGTGGGGATTACCAGCTGGGAGAACCCTAACCCTATAGAGAGGAGCACTATGCAGCGGGGATTACCATCTGGGAGAACCCTAACCCTATAGAGAGGAGCACTATGCAGTGAGCATTACCAGCTGGGAGAACCCTAACCCTATAGAGAGGAGCACTATGCAGTGGGGATTACCAGCTGGGAGAACCCTAACCCTATACAGAGAAGCACAACGCTGTGAGAGTTACCAGCTGGGAGAACCCTAACTCTATACAGAGAAACGACAAGGAAAGGGGATTATCAACTGGGAAAACCCTAACCCTATACAGTGGGAATTACCAGCTGGGAGAACCCTAACCCTATAGAGAGGAGGACTATGCAATGAGCATTACCAGCTGGGAGAACCCTAACCCTATATAGAGGAGCACTATGCAATGAGCATTACCAGCTGGGAGAACCCTAACCCTATAGAGAGGAGCACTATGCAGTGGGGATTACCAGCTGGGAGAACCCTAACCCTATACAGAGAAGCACAACGCTGTGAGAGTTACCAGCTGGGAGAACCCTAACCCTATAGAGAGGAGCACTATGCAGTGGGGATTACCAGCTAGGAGAACCCTAACCCTATAGAGAGGAGCACTATGCAGTGAGCATTACCAGCTGGGAGAACCCTAACCCTATACAGAGGAGCACTATGCAGTGGGGATTACCAACTGGGAGAACCCTAACCCTATAGAGAGGAGCACTATGCAGTGAGCATTACCAGCTGGGAGAACCCCGACCCTATAGAGAGGAGCAATATGCAGTGAGAGTCACCAGCTGGGAGAACCCTAACCCTATAGAGAGGAGCACTATGCAATGAGCATTACCAGCTGGGAGAACCCTAACCCTATAGAGAGGAGCACTATGCAGTGGGGATTACCAGCTGGGAGAACCCTAACCCTATAGAGAGGAGCACTATGCAGTGAGAGTTACCAGCTGGGAGAACCCTAACCCTATAGAGAGGAGCACTATGCAGTGGGGATTACCAGTTGGGAGAACCCTAACCCTATAGAGAGGAGCACTATGCAGTGGGGATTACCAGCTGGGAGAACCCTAACCCTATACAGAGGAGCACTATGCAGTGGGGATTACCAACTGGGAGAACCCTAACCCTATAGAGAGGAGCACTATGCAGTGAGCATTACCAGCTGGGAGAACCCCGACCCTATAGAGAGGAGCAATATGCAGTGAGAGTCACCAGCTGGGAGAACCCTGACCCTATAGAGAGGAGCACTATGCAATGAGCATTACCAGCTGGTAGAACCCTAACCCCTATAGAGAGGAGCATTATGCAATGAGCATTACCAGCTGGGAGAACCCTAACCCTATAGAGAGGAGCACTATGCAGTGAGAAATACCAGCTGGGAGAACACTAACCCTATAGAGAGGAGCACTATGCAATGAGAAATACCAGCTGGGAGAACCCTAACCCTATAGAAAGGAGCACTATGCAGTGGGGATTACCAGCTGGGAGAACCCTAACCCTATACAGAGGAGCACTATGCAGTGAGCATTACCAGCTGGGAGAACCCTAACCCTATACAGAGGAGCACTATGCAGTGGGGATTACCAACTGGGAGAACCCTAACCCTATAGAGAGGAGCACTATGCAGTGAGCATTACCAGCTGGGAGAACCCCGACCCTATAGAGAGGAGCACTATGCAGTGAGAGTTACCAGCTGGGAGAACCCTAACCCTATAGAGAGGAGTACTATGCAGTGGGGATTACCAGCTGGGAGAACCCTAACCCTATAGAGAGGAGCACTATGCAGTGGGGATTACCAGCTGGGAGAACCCTAACCCTATAGAGAGGAGCACTATGCAGTGAGCATTACCAGCTGGGAGAACCCTAACCCTATAGAGAGGAGCACTGTGCAGTGAGCATTACCAGCTGGTAGAACCCTAACCCTATAGAGAGGAGCACTATGCAGTGAGCATTACCAGCTGGGAGAACCCTAACCCTATACAGAGGAGCACTATGCAGTGAGAAATACCAGCTGGGAGAACACTAACCCTATAGAGAGGAGCACTATGCAATGAGAAATACCAGCTGGGAGAACCCTAAACCTATAGAGAGGAGCACTATGCAGTGGGGATTACCAGCTGGGAGAACCCTAACCCTATAGAGAGGAGCACTATGCAATGAGAAATACCAGCTGGGAGAACCCTAACCCTATAGAGAGGAGCACTATGCAATGAGAAATACCAGCTGGGAGAACCCTATAGTGAGGAGCACTATGCAATGAGAAATACCAGCTGGGAGAACCCTATAGTGAGGAGCACTATGCAATGAGAAATACCAGCTGGGAGAACCCTATAGTGAGGAGCACTATGCAATGAGAAATACCAGCTGGGAGAACCCTATAGTGAGGAGCACTATGCAGTGGGGATTACCAGCTGGGAGAACCCTATAGAGAGGAGCACTATGCAGTGGGGATTACCAGCTGGGAGAACCCTATACAGAGGAGCACTATGCAGTGGGGATTACCAGCTGGGAGAACCCTAACCCTATAGAGAGGAGCACTATGCAGTGGGGATTACCAGCTGGGAGAACCCTAACCCTACAGAGAGGAGCACTATGCAGTGAGCATTACCAGCTGGGAGAACCCCGACCCTATAGAGAGGAGCAATATGCAGTGAGAGTCACCAGCTGGGAGAACCCTAACCCTATAGAGAGGAGCACTATACAATGAGCATTACCAGCTGGGAGAACCCTAACCCTATAGAGAGGAGCACTATGCAGTGGGGATTACCAGCTGGGAGAACCCTAACCCTATAGAGAGGAGCACTATGCAGTGAGAGTTACCAGCTGGGAGAACCCTAACCCTATAGAGAGGAGCACTATGCAGTGGGGATTACCAGCTGGGAGAACCCTAACCCTATACAGAGGAGCACTATGCAGTGAGCATTACCAGCTGGGAGAACCCTAACCCTATACAGAGGAGCACTATGCAGTGGGGATTACCAACTGGGAGAACCCTAACCCTATAGAGAGGAGCACTATGCAGTGAGCATTACCAGCTGGGAGAACCCCGACCCTATAGAGAGGAGCAATATGCAGTGAGAGTCACCAGCTGGGAGAACCCTGACCCTATAGAGAGGAGCATTATGCAATGAGCATTACCAGCTGGGAGAACCCTAACCCTATAGAGAGGAGCACTATGCAGTGAGCATTACCAGCTGGGAGAACCCTAACCCTATAGAGAGGAGCACTATGCAGTGAGCATTACCAGCTGGGAGAACCCTAACCCTATAGAGAGGAGCACTATGCAGTGAGAAATACCAGCTGGGAGAACACTAACCCTATAGAGAGGAGCACTATGCAATGAGAAATACCAGCTGGGAGAACCCTATAGAGAGGAGCACTATGCAATGAGAAATACCAGCTGGGAGAACCCTATAGAGAGGAGCACTTATATAATGAGAAGTACCAGCTGGAAAAACCCTTAAAGAGGAGCAATGTATTTGTGCTGTATGAATAGAGAGATGCGCATGAATACTGATTAGTAAATAGTCTCATCATCCAGATCTGGGTGTCACGTTATAAGGGTCTTTCTGCCAGATAAGGCAACGTCCTTCCCAAGATCATAGCATAGAGCTCTGTGGCCATGGTAGAAGCAGTTTATGGACATGTGCATTGTACAGTATATGCTCATACTAAAATAAACTGCACATTATATAACAATCTTGTGTATATAGAATTTCTATTCAACCTTCGTATTCACCACTTGTATCGTTTTCATAATAAATTTAAAAAAAAAATCTGGAAGAGATTATTTTTATATTTTGACTAGAGAGACTTACCTAATGTAGAAACTGTAATGTAGGTAGCAATACTGGGAGAGCGGTGGCTGACGCTGGTGATGCTGCAGTTATAGGATGCGCCAGGCTGGAGATTGGACATCGTCACTACATGCGAGAACACAGTCACCGGGTCCTTTCAAATCAATAACATTTGTTTAGCACTATTGGGTAATTAATGGTACACCATCACATACTAAGGGTCCGGGGAGACTGCATCTGCAGCCAAATTTCCTGCTGTCTTCGTGCAAAATATTGGTGTGAAATCAGGCACATCTCTGTAAAGCCTCAATAGCTGCACTTATCCCACGTGCTGGCCCCAGTTATTCCCAACTAGTCACAAGTGGACATCTACTTCCCTTCTGTACAGCCCACAGAGAGGTGCATCTATGCCTTGGGTGCCCTCCGCTACGTGATTCAGCTGCTGTGTGTGTGACTCGGAATCAGGCCTTAAGTTACAAATATAATTAGCTAATTACTACACCAGGCTGATTCAGTTAGTGGGGAAATGTCTGTAAGAAAATGCCTTAAGCCCTTGGGGAACCCATTGATGTATCACGTGTCCTGAAAGTGAGAGGACACCGGGACTGTCTGTATTACATGTGTCCTGAAAGTGAGAGGACACCGGGACTGTCTGTATTACATGTGTCCTGAGAGTGAGGGAAATCTGGAACTGTCTATGGGGAAAATGTATCAAATAATATTTGTGGCTATTTGTCAGCAGCTTCTGGGAGTTAGCCACAAATATTAAGTATCCCACAAATGTATGTAGAAGGGACTGCAGCATATATCTCCGACAGTAGCTGTGATCCCTCCATTCCCGTATCTGATAGCAGCTGTGATCCCTCCATTCCCGTATCTCCGACAGCAGCTGTGATCCCTCCATTCCCGTATCTCCGACAGCAGCTGTGATCCCTCCATTCCCGTATCTCCGACAGCAGCTGTGATCCCTCCATTCCCGTATCTCCGACAGCAGCTGTGATCCCTCCATTCCCGTATTTCCGACAGCAGCTGTGATCCCTCCATTCCCGTATCTCCGACAGCAGCTGTGATCCCTCCATTCCCGTATCTCCGACAGCAGCTGTGATCTATCCATTCCCGTATCTCCGACAGCAGCTGTGATCCCTCCATTCCCGTATCTCCGACAGCAGCTGTGATCCCTCCATTCCCGTATCTCCGACAGCAGCTGTGATCCCTCCATTCCCGTATCTCCGACAGCAGCTGTGATCCCTCCATTCCCGTATCTCCGACAGCAGCTGTGATCCCTCCATTCCCGTATCTCCGACAGCAGCTGTGATCCCTCCATTCCCGTATCTCCGACAGCAGCTGTGATCCCTCCATTCCCGTATCTCCGACAGCAGCTGTGATCCCTCCATTCCCGTATTTCCGACAGCAGCTGTGATCCCTCCATTCCCGTATCTCCGACAGCAGCTGTGATCCCTCCATTCCCGTATCTCCGACAGCAGCTGTGATCTATCCATTCCCGTATCTCCGACAGCAGCTGTGATCCCTCCATTCCCGTATCTCCGACAGCAGCTGTGATCCCTCCATTCCCGTATCTCCGACAGCAGCTGTGATCCCTCCATTCCCGTATCTCCGACAGCAGCTGTGATCCCTCCATTCCCGTATCTCCGACAGCAGCTGTGATCCCTCCATTCCCGTATCTCCGACAGCAGCTGTGATCCCTCCATTCCCGTATTTCCGACAGCAGCTGTGATCCCTCCATTCCCGTATCTCCGACAGCAGCTGTGATCCCTCCATTCCCGTATCTCCGACAGCAGCTGTGATCCCTCCATTCCCGTATCTCCGACACCAGCTGTGATCCCTCCATTCCCGTATCTCCGACACCAGCTGTGATCCCTCCATTCCCGTATCTCCGACACCAGCTGTGATCCCTCCATTCCCGCATCTGATACCAGCTGTGATCCCTCCATTCCCGTATCTCTGACACTGGCTGTGATCCCTCCATTCCCGTATCTATGACACCAGCTGTGATCCCTCCATTCCCGCATCTGATACCAGCTGTGATCCCTCCATTCCCGTATCTCTGACACCAGCTGTGATCCCTCCATTCCCGTATCTCTGACACCAGCTGTGATCCCTCCATTCCCGTATCTCTGACACCAGCTGTGATCCCTCCATTCCCGTATCTCCGACACCAGCTGTTATCCCTCCATTCCCGTATCTTCGACAGCAGCTGTGATCCCTCCATTCCCGTATCTCTGACACCAGCTGTGATCCCTCCATTCCCGTATCTGATAGCAGCTGTGATCCCTCCATTCCCGTATCTGATAGCAGCTGTGATCCCTCCATTCCCGTATCACCGACAGCAGCTGTGATCCCTCCATTCCCGTATCTCCGACAGCAGCTGTGATCCCTCCATTCCCGTATCTCTGACAGCAGCTGTGATCCCTCCATTCCCGTATCTGATAGCAGCTGTGATCCCTCCATTCCCGTATCTGATAGCAGCTGTGATCCCTCCATTCCCGTATCTCTGACACCAGCTGTGATCCCTCCATTCCCGTATCTCCGACAGCAGCTGTGATCCCTCCATTCCCGTATCTCCGACAGCAGCTGTGATCCCTCCATTCCCGTATCTCCGACAGCAGCTGTGATCCCTCCATTCCCGTATCTCTGACACCAGCTGTGATCCCTCCATTCCCGTATCTCTGACACCAGCTGTGATCCCTCCATTCCCGTATCTCTGACACCAGCTGTGATCCCTCCATTCCCGTATCTCCGACAGCAGCTGTGATCCCTCCATTCCCGTATCTCCGACAGCAGCTGTGATCTCTCCATTCCCGTATCTCCGACAGCAGCTGTGATCCCTCCATTCCCGTATCTCCGACACCAGCTGTGATCCCTCCATTCCCGTATCTCCGACACCAGCTGTGATCCCTCCATTCCCGCATCTGATACCAGCTGTGATCCCTCCATTCCCGTATCTCTGACACTGGCTGTGATCCCTCCATTCCCGTATCTCAGACAGCAGCTGTGATCCCTCCATTCCCGTATCTCCGACAGCAGCTGTGATCCCTCCATTCCCGTATCTCTGACACCAGCTGTGATCCCTCCATTCCTGTATCTCTGACACCAGCTGTGATCCCTCCATTCCCGTGTCTCTGACACCAGCTGTGATCCCTCCATTCCCGTATCTCCGACAGCAGCTGTGATCCCTCCATTCCCGTATCTCCGACAGCAGCTGTGATCCCTCCATTCCCGTATCTCTGACACCAGCTGTGATCCCTCCATTCCCGTATCTGATACCAGCTGTGATCCCTCCATTCCCGTTTCTCCGACAGCAGCTGTGATCCCTCCATTCCCGTATCTCTGACACCAGCTGTGATCCCTCCATTCCCGTATCTCCGACACCAGCTGTGATCCCTCCATTCCCGTATCTCCGACACCAGCTGTGATCCATCCATTCCCATATCTCTGACACCAGCTGTGATCCCTCCATTCCCGCATCTGATACCAGCTGTGATCCCTCCATTCCCGTATCTCCGACAGCAGCTGTGATCCCTCCATTCCCGTATCTCTGACACCAGCTGTGATCCCTCCATTCCCGTATCTCTGACACCAGCTGTGATCCCTCCATTTCCGCTACTGATAGCAGCTGTGATCCCTCCATTCCCGTATCTCTGACACCAGCTGTGATCCCTCCATTCCCGTATCTCTGACAGCAGCTGTGATCCCTCCATTCCCGTATCTCTGACAGCAGCTGTGATCCCTCCATTCCCGTATCTCTGACACCAGCTGTGATCCCTCCATTCCCGTATTTCTGACACCAGCTGTGATCCCTCCATTCCCGCATCTGATACAGCTGTGATCCCTCTATTCCCCGTATCTGACACCAGCTGTGATCCCTCCATTCCCGTATCTCTGGCACCAGCTGTGATCCCTCCATTCCCGTATCTGATAGCAGCTGTGATCCCTCCATTCCCGTATCTCCGACAGCAGCTGTGATCCCTCCATTCCCGTATCTCTGACACCAGCTGTGATCCCTCCATTCCCGCATCTGATAACAGCTGTGATCCCTCTATTCCCGTATCTCTGACACCAGCTGTGATCCCTCCATTCCCGTATCTCTGACACCAGCTGTGATCCCTCCATTCCCGCATCTGATACCAGCTGTGATCCCTCCATACCCGTATCTCTGACACCAGCTGTGATCCCTCCATTCCCGCATCTGATAGCAGCTGTGTGTTATGAGCCACGCTGTGGCTCATTCCTGTTTTGCATGTCAGTTAGGTATTTTATGTTATTCTTCTGTTCATGTTCCCCGTGGGTGTCATGGGGTGCTCGGAACTCACCCTTAAGGAGGGGATACTGTTATGAACCACAGGTAGTGGTTCATTCCTATTTTATGTTTATAAGTTGTTTCGCAGGCCAGGATTTCCCGTTGCTCTGTTTAAGAGTACTCTTGGTTGCTGCCGCTGGTGAGTCTGTGTAATTGCAGCTTGTTCCCATGTGTTCAGCCTCACCTGGCTGCTAATTGCATCTTGTCAGTTTGGAGTCATGCAACAGGGCAGCTGCATGAGATTATTAATTAGGCCTCTCTGTTATATGCTGGCTCAGTGCTATTCACAGACGCTGGTGATATTTCTTGGTTTCTAGTCTGCTTGAGTTCTGAGCTTGTTCCTGCCAATTCCTGAGCTCCTGTGTAGCAGTGTCTGTCGAACTGCTTCCTGTGTCGATTCCTGTGTCAGTCCCTGTGTCGATTCCTGTGTCTGATCCCGTGTCCTGCCGTGAAGTGTTCCTGTACAGAAGTCTAGTTGCTTTGCCTATGCCTGGTCGAGTTTCTGGCTTCTTGGTGTCCACCGGTCTGTCGTTTGGGATTCTGCCTGTCCTCCAGTTCTGAGAGTCTGTGTCAGCAGCATTGGGAGTTCCTGTCCGTTTGCCAGTATTCGTACCGGTTCCGTGAGTAGCGGTTCTGCCGCGTCCGTCGGCCTAGGCCGCTGTTTTCCGTTATTATTTCTGTCACTGGTGTTTTGCAGAGGGTTCTGCTTATGCTGTCACCGCCGGTACACAAAAGTATTGTGTGGGCGTGTGGTCAGCATTTCCTTTGTTGTTCTTTTCCTTTGGCGGCAAGCTGCACATACATTTAGTTTTAGGCTAGTTAGTAGCCCCTGGCTTTGGTTGTTTCAGTAAGAGGGCCCCTTGTTATCACCCTGTCTCGGTACACTCTTTGTCTCTCATTAAGACCTGAGGGGGCATCGAAGTTGGGCAGACGTAATCCGCCATTCAAACGCGGCTGCCATGGGCTCAAGCAACCATAGTCTCGCAAGAGTGTACTGACAGCACGGGTGAGACAACAGAGATAGGGCGCCAGGGGCTATTCCCTTTCCATTCCCCTTTCCCAGCATTACGTTCCAGTGCTCCGGTCCTTGCAATAAGATCTCCTCAGACCAGAGTGCTGGAATCATAACATTATCACCAGCAATACCACAAAAAAGAAATAAAACTTTTTTTCTTTTTTGGCCCAGTCCGGTGTGCATAATCCAGTCCGGTGTGCAGAAGCCAGTCGGGTGTTTAGAAGCCAGTCCGGTGTTTAGAAGCCAGTCCGGTGTTTTAAAAAAGAATCCAGTCCGGTGTTTAAAAAAAGAATCCAGTCCGGTGTTTAAAAAAAAAAAAAAAATTAGTCTTGTTTTGTCTAGTTTAAAAATTCAGTCTTGCCTTGTCTAGTCTTGCCTTGTCTAGTCTTGCCTTGTCTAGTCTAGTTTTAAATCCTCCTATGTCTACTATGCAAGCCCTGCAGGCATCTCTCTCAGCCCTGAACTCTGCTTTCAGTGCTTTGAGACCAGAGCGACTAGAAGTTTTGCAGCAATCCTTAAAGCAACTGCAAAACCTTCTGACTAAAATCTTGCCAGAAGTCGTTGAGAGTACATCTATCTCTAAAGAGACTCTTGTTCACAGTATGGTGACAAGAGAATCCTCTGGTTTAATTGAAGAGAAAAGGTTTAAAAGTTTTCTGCGGCCCAGGCTCTCAGAAGAGGAGCGTCTGCGTCGCAGAAACTAAAACTTATGCCTATATTGTGGGGGTTTAGGCCACTATCTGCAGACCTGTGAGTTGCGCAAGCCAAAGTGTGGTGACGAGTCTTGCCCTCTGGCCAAGTTGAGTCAGGATACAAGACCTACTCCTGTCTCTACTGTGGCAGAGGTACTTGTCACACAACCCACACTAAAAAGCTCTCTGTCCTATAATTGGGGTCCTTGGGCAAGGGAGCCCCATTATAGATTTAGGAATCAAAAGAGAATGTTTCTCTCCTCTCTTGAGGTTCCTGTTGAAGCAGAGTTGCAAGCCCCTGGAGTGGTGCCCGATGCCCAGGTTCCTGGAGTGGTGCCCGATGCCCAGGTTCCTGGAGTGGTGCCCGATGCCCAGGTTCCTGGAGTGGTGCCCGATGCCCAGGTTCCTGGAGTGGTGCCCGATGCCCAGGTTCCTGGAGTGGTGCCCGTTGCCCAGGGTCCTGGAGTGGTGCCCGTTGCCCAGGGTCCTGGAGTGGTACCCGATGCCCAGAGTGCTGGAGTGGTGCCCGATGCCCAGAGTGCTGGAGCGGTACCCGATGCCCAGAGTGCTGGAGCGGTACCCGATGCCCAGAGTGCTGGAGCGGTACCCGATGCCCAGAGTGCTGGTGCGGTACCCGATGCTCTAGCTTATAGAGGGACATCAAATATTTTAGCTCAGGTTTCCATACCAGAAGGGGTCTCAGAAGCTGTTACCCCAGGTAGGGACTTGAAGAGCGCAACCCCAGAAAGGGTATCTGAAACCATAGTTCTAGAAGGGAACTCAAGAAGCAAAACCCCAGAAGGGATCTTTGAAGTAATATCCCCAAGTGGGGTCTCGAGAGACGCAGTCTCTAAGAAGGGTCTAGAGGTCGCTTTCCCAGGAAAGAACTTAAGAGGTGTAGCATTAGTGGAGGTGCTGAAGGTTATAGCTTCAGCAAAAGTTCCGGAAGTCATAGTCCCGGGAGAAGTTTCGATAATTATCGACTCAGAGAGGGAGGCCGATGGCTCGGTCCCACTGGGGGAGGCCGACGGCTCGGTCCCAGTAAAAGAATCGGAGGCCACTGCCCCAGCGGGGTTCCCGGAGGCCACTGCCCCAGCGGGGTTCCCGGAGGCCACTGCCCCAGCGGGGTTCCCGGAGGCCACTGCCCCGGGTGGGGTTCAGAAAGTCACTGCCCCGGGTGGGGTTCAGAAAGTCACTGCCCCGGGTGGGGTTCAGAAAGTCACTGCCCCGGGTGTTGTTCAAAAAGTCACTGCCCCAGGTGGGGTTCAGAAAGTCACTGCCCCGGGTGGGGTTCAGAAAGTCACTGCCCCGCGAGGGGTTCAGAAAGTCACTGCCCCGGGTGGGGTTCAGAGAGACTCAGCCTCGAGTAAGGTCAATAGTGACCAGGTCCTAGCAAAACACTCCAGTCAGTCAGATGGGAAGGAAACAGATCCTGACTCTGATATCTCAACATCCATAATCTTTGATGGGGACTTAGCCCAATTTCTGGTGCTTTACAAACACTATTACATTATTATGTTGTCTAGACCATTTCTGGGCATCACTTCAGAGAACCTTGTGCTTTATCTGATTTATTCTTTTAGAGGAGAGCCTTTTGAGTGGGCGACCAGCCTAATGAAAGCTGAAGATCCCATTCTTCAGGATCCCCCAGCATTCAGTGATGCAATTATTAAAAGATATGGTTCCAAAGTAATTGGTTCAGGTTCCTCTAAGTCACCCGTCTTGTCTGCTGAGAGTCCACCAAATACTGTAAACTCGGCACAAGAGTCCCAGCCCGTTGTTTTGACTGCATGATGTGCTTTTCTGACTTCTTCTTCTAATAATAGTACTTTGCCAGAACGTTCAGCTCCCAAGGGTAAGAAACCTGTCTCTGATTTGAACGCAGCCTTGCTGGGTGTTACCATCAGTTCAGACAATGTTTGGGGAATTACCTTGGTCAGACCTAAAGAGCTTTGTAAAAAGAAGAAGAAGAAAAAGAAATAATTTTTGACTCTTGCCTTGATTAAAAAAAAAAAAAGATTTTTTTTTTCCTTATCTTGTGTCCAGTGGCCACCGTCAGGGGGAGGGCACTGTTACAAGCTGTGGTTGCAGCTTGTTTCTGTTTTCGTGTCTGTTAGACCAGTGTGTCAGGTTTTTTTTTTGTATCCCTTGTTTTGGATAGTCTGTATTTTGGGGTCCTTTGACCTCTCCTCAAGGGGGGGGTACTGTTATGAGCCACGGCTGTGGCTCATTCCTGTTTTGCATGTCAGTTAGGTATTTTATGTTATTCTTCTGTTCATGTTCCGCGTGGGTGTCATGGGGTGCTCGGAACTCACCCTTAAGGAGGGGATACTGTTATGAACCACAGGTAGTGGTTCATTCCTATTTTATGTTTATAAGTTGTTTCGCAGGCCAGGATTTCCCGTTGCTCTGTTTAAGAGTACTCTTGGTTGCTGCCGCTGGTGAGTCTGTGTAATTGCAGCTTGTTCCCATGTGTTCAGCCTCACCTGGCTGCTAATTGCATCTTGTCAGTTTGGAGTCATGCAACAGGGCAGCTGCATGAGATTATTAATTAGGCCACTCTTATATGCTGGCTCAGTGCTATTCACAGACGCTGGTGATATTTCTTGGTTTCTAGTCTGCTTGAGTTCTGAGCTTGTTCCTGCCAATTCCTGAGCTCCTGTGTAGCAGTGTCTGTCGAACTGCTTCCTGCGTCGATTCCTGTGTCAGTCCCTGTGTCGATTCCTGTGTCTGATCCCGTGTCCTGCCGTGAAGTGTTCCTGTACAGAAGTCCAGTGGCTTTGCCTATGCCTGGTCGAGTTTCTGGCTTCTTGGTGTCCACCGGTCTGTCGTTTGGGATTCTGCCTGTCCTCCAGTTCTGAGAGTCTGTGTCAGCAGCATTGGGAGTTCCTGTCCGTTTGCCAGTATTCGTACCGGTTCCGTGAGTAGCAGCTCTGCCGCGTCTGTCGGCCTAGGCCGCTGTTTTCCGTTATTATTTCTGTCACTGGTGTTTTGCAGAGGGTTCTGCTTATGCTGTCACCGCCGGTACACAAAAGTATTGTGTGGGCGTGTGGTCAGCATTTCCTTTGTTGTTCTTTTCCTTTGGCGGCAAGCTGCACATACATTTAGTTTTAGGCTAGTTAGTAGCCCCTGGCTTTGGTTGTTTCAGTAAGAGGGCCCCTTGTTATCACCCTGTCTCGGTACACTCTTTGTCTCTCATTAAGACCTGAGGGGGCATCGAAGTTGGGCAGACGTAATCCGCCCTTCAAACGCGGATGCCATGGGCTCAAGCAACCATAGTCTCGCAAGAGTGTACTGACAGCACGGGTGAGACAACGGAGATAGGGCGCCAGGGGCTATTCCCTTTCCATTCCCCTTTCCCAGCATTACGTTCCAGTGCTCCGGTCCTTGCAATAAGATCTCCTCAGACCAGAGTGCTGGAATCATAACACTGTGATCCCTCCATTCCCGTATCTGATACCAGCTGTGATCCCTCCATTCCCGTATCTCCGACAGCAGCTGTGATCCCTCCATTCCCGTATCTCCGACAGCAGCTGTGATCCCTCCATTCCCGTATCTCTGACACCAGCTGTGATCCCTCCATTCCCGCATCTGATAGCAGCTGTGATCCCTCCATTCCCGTATCTCCGACACCAGCTGTGATCCCTCCATTCCCGCATCTGATACCAGCTATGATCCCTCCATTCCCGTATCTGATACCAGCTGTGATCCCTCCATTCCTGCATCTGATAGCAGCTGTGATCCCTCCATTCCCGTATCTCCGACACCAGCTGTGATCCCTCTATTCCCGCATCCGATACCAGCTGTGATCCCTCCATTCCCGTATCTCTGACACCAGCTGTGATCCCTCCATTCCCGTATCTCTGACACCAGCTGTGATCCCTCCATTCCCGTATCTCCGACAGCAGCTGTGATCCCTCCATTCCCGCATCTGATACCAGCTGTGATCCCTCCATTCCCGTATCTCTGACACCAGCTGTGATCCCTCCATTCCCGTCTCTGATAGCAGCTGTGATCCCTCCATTCCCGTATCTCCGACAGCAGCTGTGATCCCTCCATTCCCGTATCTGATACCAGCTGTGATCCCTCCATTCCCGTATCTCTGAGACCAGCTGTGATCCCTCCATTCCCGTATCTGATAGCAGCTGTGATCCCTCCATTCCCGTATCTCCGACAGCAGCTGTGATCCCTCTATTCCCGTATCTCTGACACCAGCTGTGATCCCTCCATTCCAGCATCTGATACCAGCTGTGATCCCTCCATTCCCGTATCTCTGACACCAGCTGTGATCCCTCCATTCCCGTATCTCCGACAGCAGCTGTGATCCCTCCATTCCCGTATCTGATAGCAGCTGTAATCCCTCCATTACCGCATCTGATAGCAGCTGTGTTCCCTCCATTCCCGTATCTCTGACACCAGCTGTGATGCCTCCATTCCCGTATCTCTGACACCAGCTGTGATCCCTCCATTCCCGTATCTCCGACAGCAGCTGTGATCCCTCCATTCCCGTATCTCTGACACCAGCTGTGTTCCCTCCATTCCCGTATCTCTGGCACCAGCTGTGATCCCTCCATTCCCGTATCTCTGACACCAGCTGTGATCCCTCCATTCCTGTATCTGATAGCAGCTGTGATCTCTCCATTCCCGTATCTCCGACAGCAGCTGTGATCCCTCCATTCCCGTATCTGATACCAGCTGTGATCCCTCCATTCCCGTATCTCCGACACCAGCTGTGATCCCTCCATTCCCGCATCTGATACCAGCTGTGATCTCTCCATTCCCGTATCTGATACCAGCTGTGATCCCTCCATTCCCGTATCTCTGACACCAGCTGTGATCCCTCCATTCCCGTATCTGATACCAGCTGTGATCCCTCCATTCCCGCATCTGATAGCAGCTGTGATCCCTCCATTCCCGTATCTCCGACACCAGCTGTGATCCCTCCATTCCCGTATCTTTGACACCAGCTGTGATCCCTCCATTCCCGTATCTCCGACACCAGCTGTGATCCCTCCATTCCCGTATCTCTGACACCAGCTGTGATCCCTCCATTCCCGTATCTCCGACAGCAGCTGTGATCCCTCCATTCCCGTATCTGATAGCAGCTGTGATCCCTCCATTCCCGCATCTGATAGCAGCTGTGATCCCTCCATTCCCGTATCTCTGACACCAACTGTGATCCCTCCATTCCCGTATCTCTGACACCAGCTGTGATCCCTCCATTCCCGTATCTCCGACAGCAGCTGTGATCCCTCCATTCCCGTATCTCTGACACCAGCTGTGTTCCCTCCATTCCCGTATCTCTGACACCAGCTGTGATCCCTCCATTCCCGTATCACTGACACCAGCTGTGATCCCTCCATTCCCGTATCTGATAGCAGCTGTGATCCCTCCATTCCCGTATCTGCGACAGCAGCTGTGATCCCTCCATTCCCGTATCTGATACAAGCTGTGATCCCTCAATTCCCGCATCTGATAGAAGCTGTGATCCCTCTATTCCCGTATCTCTGACACCAGCTGTGATCCCTCCATTCCCGTATCTGATAGCAGCTGTGATCCCTCCATTCCCGTATCTCCGACAGCAGCTGTGATCCCTCCATTCCCGTATCTCTGACACCAGCTGTGATCCCTCCATTCCCATATCTCTGACACCAGCTGTGATCCCTCCATTCCCGTATCTGATAGCAGCAGTGATCCCTCCATTCCCGTATCTCCGACAGCAGCTGTGATCCCTCCATTCCCGTATCTGATACCAGCTGTGATCCCTCCATTCCCGTATCTCCGACAGCAGCTGTGATCCCTCCATTCCCGTATCTCTGAAACTAGCTGTGATCCCTCCATTTCCGTATCTCCGACACCAGCTGTGATCCCTCCATTCCCGTATCTCTGACACCATCTGTGATCCCTCCATTCCCGCATCTGATAGCAGCTGTGATCCCTCCATTCCCGTATCTCCGACAGCAGCTGTGATCCCTCCATTCCCGTATCTGATACCAGCTGTGATCCCTCCATTCCCGTATCTCCGACACCAGCTGTGATCCCTCCATTCCCGCATCTGATACCAGCTGTGATCCCTCCATTCCCGTATCTGATACCAGCTGTGATCCCTCCATTCCCGTATCTCTGACAAAAGCTGTGATCCCTCCATTCCCGTATCTGATACCAGCTGTGATCCCTCCATTCCCGCATCTGATAGCAGCTGTGATCCCTCCATTCCCGTATCTCTGACACCAGCTGTGATCCCTCCATTCCCGCATCTGATACCAGCTGTGATCCCTCCATTCCCGTATCTCTGACACCAGCTGTGATCCCTCCATTCCCGTATCTCTGACACCAGCTGTGATCCCTCAATTCCCGTATCTCTGACACCAGCTGTGATCCCTCCATTCCCGTATCTGATAGCAGCAGTGATCCCTCCATTCCCGTATCTCCGACAGCAGCTGTGATCCCTCCATTCCCGTATCTGATACCAGCTGTGATCCCTCCATTACCGTATCTCTGACACCAGCTGTGATCCCTCCATTCCCGTATCTGATAGCAGCTGTGATCCCTCCATTCCCGTATCTCCGACAGCAGCTGTGATCCCTCCATTCCCGTATCTCCGACACCAGCTGTTATCCCTCCATTCCCGCATCTGATACCAGCTGTGATCCCTCCATTCCTGTATCTCTGACACCAGCTGTGATCCCTCCATTCCCGTATCTCTGACACCAGCTGTGATCCCTCCATTCCCGCATTTGATACCAGCTGTGATCCCTCCATTCCCGTATCTCCGACAGCAGCTGTGATCCCTCCATTCCCGTATCTGATACCAGCTGTGATCCCTCCATTCCCGTATCTCCGACAGCAGCTGTGATCCCTCCATTCCCGTATCTCCGACAGCAGCTGTGATCCCTCCATTCCCGCATCTGATAGAAGCTGTGATCCCTCTATTCCCGTATCTCTGACACCAGCTGTGATCCCTCCATTCCCGTATCTCCGACAGCAGCTGTGATCCCTCCATTCCCGTATCTGATAGCAGCTGTGATCCCTCCATTCCCGTGTCTCTGACACCAGCTGTGATCCCTCCATTCCCGTATCTGATAGCAGCTGTGATCCCTCCATACCCGTGTCTCTGACACCAGCTGTGATCCATCCATTCCCGCATCTGATACCAGCTGTGATCCCTCTATTCCTGTATCTCTGACACCGGCTGTGATCCCTCCATTCCCGTATCTGATAGCAGCTGTAATCCCTCCATTCCCGTATCTCCGACACCAGCTGTGATCCCTCCATTCCCGCATCTGATACCAGCTGTGATCCCTCCATTCCCGTATCTCTGACACCAGCTGTGATCCCTCCTTTCCCGCATCTGATACCAGCTGTGATCCCGCCATACCCGTATCTCTGACACCAGCTGTGATCCCTTCATTCCCGTATCTCTGACACCAGCTGTGATCCCTCCATTCCCGTATCTCTGACACCAGCTGTGATCCCTTCATTCCCGTATCTCTGACACCAGCTGTGATCCCTCCATTCCCGTATCTCTGACAGTAGCTGTGATCCCTCCATTCCCGCCTCTGATACCAGCTGTGATCCCTCCATTCCCGTATCTGATAGCAGCTGTGATCCCTCCATTCCCGTATCTCCGACACCAGCTGTGATCCCTCCATTCCCGTATCTTTGACACCAGCTGTGATCCCTCCATTCCCGTATCTCCGACACCAGCTGTGATCCCTCCATTCCCGTATCTCTGACACCAGCTGTGATCCCTCCATTCCCGTATCTCCGACAGCAGCTGTGATCCCTCCATTCCCGTATCTGATAGCAGCTGTGATCCCTCCATTCCCGCATCTGATAGCAGCTGTGATCCCTCCATTCCCGTATCTCTGACACCAACTGTGATCCCTCCATTCCCGTATCTCTGACACCAGCTGTGATCCCTCCATTCCCGTATCTCCGACAGCAGCTGTGATCCCTCCATTCCCGTATCTCTGACACCAGCTGTGTTCCCTCCATTCCCGTATCTCTGACACCAGCTGTGATCCCTCCATTCCCGTATCACTGACACCAGCTGTGATCCCTCCATTCCCGTATCTGATAGCAGCTGTGATCCCTCCATTCCCGTATCTGCGACAGCAGCTGTGATCCCTCCATTCCCGTATCTGATACAAGCTGTGATCCCTCAATTCCCGCATCTGATAGAAGCTGTGATCCCTCTATTCCCGTATCTCTGACACCAGCTGTGATCCCTCCATTCCCGTATCTGATAGCAGCTGTGATCCCTCCATTCCCGTATCTCCGACAGCAGCTGTGATCCCTCCATTCCCGTATCTCTGACACCAGCTGTGATCCCTCCATTCCCATATCTCTGACACCAGCTGTGATCCCTCCATTCCCGTATCTGATAGCAGCAGTGATCCCTCCATTCCCGTATCTCCGACAGCAGCTGTGATCCCTCCATTCCCGTATCTGATACCAGCTGTGATCCCTCCATTCCCGTATCTCCGACAGCAGCTGTGATCCCTCCATTCCCGTATCTCTGAAACTAGCTGTGATCCCTCCATTTCCGTATCTCCGACACCAGCTGTGATCCCTCCATTCCCGTATCTCTGACACCATCTGTGATCCCTCCATTCCCGCATCTGATAGCAGCTGTGATCCCTCCATTCCCGTATCTCCGACAGCAGCTGTGATCCCTCCATTCCCGTATCTGATACCAGCTGTGATCCCTCCATTCCCGTATCTCCGACACCAGCTGTGATCCCTCCATTCCCGCATCTGATACCAGCTGTGATCCCTCCATTCCCGTATCTGATACCAGCTGTGATCCCTCCATTCCCGTATCTCTGACAAAAGCTGTGATCCCTCCATTCCCGTATCTGATACCAGCTGTGATCCCTCCATTCCCGCATCTGATAGCAGCTGTGATCCCTCCATTCCCGTATCTCTGACACCAGCTGTGATCCCTCCATTCCCGCATCTGATACCAGCTGTGATCCCTCCATTCCCGTATCTCTGACACCAGCTGTGATCCCTCCATTCCCGTATCTCTGACACCAGCTGTGATCCCTCAATTCCCGTATCTCTGACACCAGCTGTGATCCCTCCATTCCCGTATCTGATAGCAGCAGTGATCCCTCCATTCCCGTATCTCCGACAGCAGCTGTGATCCCTCCATTCCCGTATCTGATACCAGCTGTGATCCCTCCATTACCGTATCTCTGACACCAGCTGTGATCCCTCCATTCCCGTATCTGATAGCAGCTGTGATCCCTCCATTCCCGTATCTCCGACAGCAGCTGTGATCCCTCCATTCCCGTATCTCCGACACCAGCTGTTATCCCTCCATTCCCGCATCTGATACCAGCTGTGATCCCTCCATTCCTGTATCTCTGACACTAGCTGTGATCCCTCCATTCCCGTATCTCTGACACCAGCTGTGATCCCTCCATTCCCGCATTTGATACCAGCTGTGATCCCTCCATTCCCGTATCTCCGACAGCAGCTGTGATCCCTCCATTCCCGTATCTGATACCAGCTGTGATCCCTCCATTCCCGTATCTCCGACAGCAGCTGTGATCCCTCCATTCCCGTATCTCCGACAGCAGCTGTGATCCCTCCATTCCCGCATCTGATAGAAGCTGTGATCCCTCTATTCCCGTATCTCTGACACCAGCTGTGATCCCTCCATTCCCGTATCTCCGACAGCAGCTGTGATCCCTCCATTCCCGTATCTGATAGCAGCTGTGATCCCTCCATTCCCGTGTCTCTGACACCAGCTGTGATCCCTCCATTCCCGTATCTGATAGCAGCTGTGATCCCTCCATACCCGTGTCTCTGACACCAGCTGTGATCCATCCATTCCCGCATCTGATACCAGCTGTGATCCCTCTATTCCTGTATCTCTGACACCGGCTGTGATCCCTCCATTCCCGTATCTGATAGCAGCTGTAATCCCTCCATTCCCGTATCTCCGACACCAGCTGTGATCCCTCCATTCCCGCATCTGATACCAGCTGTGATCCCTCCATTCCCGTATCTCTGACACCAGCTGTGATCCCTCCTTTCCCGCATCTGATACCAGCTGTGATCCCGCCATACCCGTATCTCTGACACCAGCTGTGATCCCTTCATTCCCGTATCTCTGACACCAGCTGTGATCCCTCCATTCCCGTATCTCTGACACCAGCTGTGATCCCTTCATTCCCGTATCTCTGACACCAGCTGTGATCCCTCCATTCCCGTATCTCTGACAGTAGCTGTGATCCCTCCATTCCCGCCTCTGATACCAGCTGTGATCCCTCCATTCCCGTATCTGATAGCAGCTGTGATCCCTCCATTACCGTATCTCCGACAGCAGCTGTGATCCCTCCATTCCCGTATCTGAAACCTGCTGCGATCCCTCCATTCCCGTATCTCTGACACCAGCTGTGATCCCTCCATTCCCGCATCTGATACCAGCTGTGATCCCTCCATTCCCGTATCTGACACCAGCTGTGATCCCTCCATTCCCGTATCTCCGACAGCAGCTGTGATCCCTCCATTCCCGTATCGGATACCAGCTGTGATCCCTCCATTCCCGCATCTGATACCAGCTGTGATCCCTCCATTCCCGTATCTCTGACACCAGCTGTGATCCCTCCATTCCCGTATCTCCGACAGCAGCTGTGATCCCTCCATTCCCGTATCTCCGACACCAGCTGTGATCCCTCCATTCCCGCATCTGATACCAGCTGTGATCCCTCCATTCCCGTATCTCTGACACCAGCTGTGATCCCTCCATTCCCGCATCTGATACCAGCTGTGATCCCGCCATACCCGTATCTCTGACACCAGCTGTGATCCCTCCATTCCCGTATCTCTGACACCAGCTGTGATCCCTCCATTCCCGTCTCTCTGACACCAGCTGTGATCCCTTCATTCCCGTATCTCTGACACCAGCTGTGATCCCTCCATTCCCGTATCTCTGACACCAGCTGTGATACCTCCATTCCCGTATCTGATACCAGCTGTGATCCCTCCATTCCCGTATCTCTGACACCAGCTGTGATCCCTCCATTCCCGTATCTGATACCAGCTGTGATCCCTCCATTCCCGTATCTGATAGCAGCTGTGATCCCTCCATTCCCGTATCTCCGACAGCAGCTGTGTTCCCTCCATTCCCGTATCTCTGACACCAGCTGTGATCCCTCCATTCCCGTATCTCCGACAGTAGCTGTGATCCCTCCATTCCCACATCTGATACCAGCTGTGATCCCTCCATTCCCGTATCTGATAGCAGCTGTGATCCCTCCATTCCCGTATCTCCGACAGTAGCTGTGATCCTTCCATTCCCGTATCTGATACCAGCTGTGATCCCTCCTTTCCCGCATCTGATAGCAGCTGTGATCCCTCCATTCCCGTATCTCCGACAGCAGCTGTGATCCCTCCATTCCCGTATCTCCGACAGCAGCTGTGATCCCTCCATTCCCGCATCTGATACCAGCTGTGATCCCTCCATTCCCGCATCTGATACCAGCTGTGATCCCTCCATTCCCGTATCTCTGACACCAGCTGTGATCCCTCCATTCCCGTATCTCTGACACCAGCTGTGATCCCTCCATTCCCGTATCTGATAGCAGCTGTGATCCCTCCATTCCCGTATCTCCGACAGCAGCTGTGATCCCTACATTCCCGTATCTCCGAAAGCAGCTGTGATCCCTCCATTCCCGTATCTCTGACACCTGCTGTGATCCCTCCATTCCCGCATCTGATACCAGCTGTGATCCCTCCATTCCCGTATCTCTGACACCAGCTGTGATCCCTCCATTCCTGTATCTCCGACAGCAGCTGTGATCCCTCCATTCCCGTATCTCCGACAGCAGCTGTGATCCCTCCATTCCCGTATCTGATACCAGCTGTGATCCCTCCATTCCCGCATCTCTGACACCAGCTGTGATTCCTCCATTCCTGTATTACACGTGTCCTGAGAGTGAGGGGACACCGGGACTGTCTGTATTACACCTGTCCTGAGAGTGAGGGGACACCGGGACTGTCTGTATTATACGTGTCCTGAGAGTGAGGAGACACCGGGACTGTCTGTATTACATGTGCCTGAGAGTGAGGGGACACCGGGACTGCCTGTATTACATGTGTCCTGAGAGTTAGGGGACACCGGGCCTGTCTGTATTACATGTGTCCTGAGAGTGAGGAGACACCGGGACTGTCTGTATTACACGTGTCCTGAGAGTGAGGGGACACCAGGACTGTCTATATTACACGTGTCCTAAGAGTGAGGGGACACCGGGACTGTATGTATTACACGTGTCCTGAGAGTGAGGGGACTCCGGAACTGTCTGTATTACACGTGTCCTGAGAGTAAGGGGACACCGGGACTGTCTGTATTACACGTGTCCTGGGAGTGAGGGGACACCGGGACTGTCTGTATTACACGTGTCCTGAGAGTGAGGGGACACCGGGACTGTCTGTATTACACGTGTCCTGAGAGTGAGGGGACACCGGGACTGTCTGTATTACATGTGTCCTGAGAGTGAGGAGACACTGGGACTGTCTGTATTACACTTGTCCTGAGAGTGAGGGGACACCGGGACTGTCTGTATTACACGTGTCCTGAGAGTGAGGAGACACTGGGACTGTCTGTATTACACGTGTCCTGAGAGTGAGGGGACCCTAGGACTGTCTGTATTACACGTGTCCTGAGAGTGAGGGGACACCAGGACTGTCTGTATTACACGTGTCCTGAGAGTGAGGGGACACCGGGACAGTCTGTATTACACGTGTCCTGAGAGTGAGGGAACACCGGGACAGTCTGTATTACACGTGTCCTGAGAGTGAGGGGACACCGGGACTGTCTGTATTACACGTGTCCTGAGAGTGAGGGGACACCGGGACTGTCTGTATTACATGTGTCCTGAGAGTGAGGAGACACTGGGGCTGTCTGTATTACACGTGTCCTGAGAGTGAGGGGACCCTAGGACTGTCTGTATTACATGTGTCCTGAGAGTGAGGGGACACCGGTACGGTCTGTATTACATGTGCCCTGAGAGTAATGAGACACCGGGACTGTCTGTATCACATGTATCCTGAGAGTGAGGGGACATAAGGACTGTCTGTATTACACGTGTCCTGAGAGTGAGGGGACACCGGGACTGTCTGTATTACATGTGACCTGAGAGTGAGGGGACACCGGGACCGTCTGTATTACACGTGTCCTGAGAGTGAGGGGACACCGGGACTGTCTATATTACACGTGTCCTGAGAGTGAGGGGACACCGGGACTGTCTGTATTACACATGTCCTGAGAGTGAGGGGACACCGAGACAGTCTGTATTACTTGTGTCCTGAGAGTGAGGGGACACCGGGACTGTCTGTATCACATGTATCCTGAGAGTGAGGGGACATAAGGACTGTCTGTATTACACGTGTCCTGAGAGTGAGGGGACACCGGGACTGTCTGTATTACATGTGACCTGAGAGTGAGGGGACACCGGGACTGTCTGTATTACACGTGTCCTGAGATTGAGGAGACACCGGGACTGTCTGTATTACACGTGTCCTGAGAGTGAGGGGACCCTAGGACTGTCTGTATTACATGTGTCCTGAGAGTGAGGGGACCCTAGGACTGTCTGTATTACATGTGTCCTGAGAGTGAGGGGACACCGGTACGGTCTGTATTACATGTGCCCTGAGAGTGAGGAGACACCGGGACTGTCTGTATCACATGTATCCTGAGAGTGAGGGGACATAAGGACTGTCTGTATTACACGTGTCCTGAGAGTGAGGGGACACCGGGACTGTCTGTATTACATGTGACCTGAGAGTGAGGGGACACCGGGACTGTCTGTATTACACGTGTCCTGAGAGTGAGGGGACACCGGGACTGTCTGTATTACACGTGTCCTGGGAGTGAGGGGACACCAGGACTGTCTATATTACACGTGTCCTGAGAGTGAGGGGACACCGGGACTGTCTGTATTACACGTGTCCTGAGAGTGAGGGGACACCGGGACTGTCTGTATTACACGTGTCCTGGGAGTGAGGGGACACCGGGACTGTCTGTATTACACGTGTCCTGAGAGTGAGGGGACACCGGGACTGTCTATATTACACGTGTCCTGAGAGTGAGGGGACACCGGGACTGTCTGTATTACACGTGTCCTGAGAGTGAGGAGACACCGGGACTGTCTGTATTACACGTGTCCTGAGAGTAAGGGGACACCGGGACTGTCTGTATTACATGTGCCTGAGAGTGAGGGGACACCGGGACTGTCTGTATTACATGTGTCCTGAGAGTGAGGGGACACCGGGACTGTCTGTATTACACGTGTCCTGAGAGTGAGGGGACACCGCGACTGTCTGTATTACACGTGTCCTGAGAGTGAGGGGACACTGGGACTGTCTGTATTACACGTGTCCTGAGATTGAGGAGACACCGGGACTGTCTGTATTACACGTGTCCTGAGAGTGAGGGGACCCTAGGACTGTCTGTATTACATGTGTCCTGAGAGTGAGGGGACCCTAGGGCTGTCTGTATTACATGTGTCCTGAGAGTGAGGGGACACCGGTACGGTCTGTATTACATGTGCCCTGAGAGTAATGAGACACCGGGACTGTCTGTATCACATGTATCCTGAGAGTGAGGGGACATAAGGACTGTCTGTATTACACGTGTCCTGAGAGTGAGGGGACACCGGGACTGTCTGTATTACATGTGACCTGAGAGTGCGGGGACACCGGGACCGTCTGTATTACACGTGTCCTGAGAGTGAGGGGACACCAGGACTGTCTATATTACACGTGTCCTGAGAGTGAGGGGACACCGGGACTGTCTGTATTACACATGTCCTGAGAGTGAGGGGACACCGAGACAGTCTGTATTACTTGTGTCCTGAGAGTGAGGGGACACCGGGACTGTCTGTATTACATGTGCCCTGAGAGTGAGGGGACACCGGGACTGTCTGTATCACATGTATCCTGAGAGTGAGGGGACATAAGGACTGTCTGTATTACACGTGTCCTGAGATTGAGGGGACACCGGGACTGTCTGTATTACACGTGTCCTGAGAGTGAGGGGACACCGGGACTGTCTGTATTACACATGTCCTGAGAGTGAGGGGACACCGAGACAGTCTGTATTACTTGTGTCCTGAGAGTGAGGGGACACCGGGACTGTCTGTATTACATGTGCCCTGAGAGTGAGGGGACACCGGGACTGTCTGTATCACATGTATCCTGAGAGTGAGGGGACATAAGTGTCAGGTTCGGTCTGGTTTGTGTCCCCGGAGGGGGCGCTAGTGGGTCAGTGGAGGTAGGATGGAAGAAGTGAGGATACTGGATTGGATTCCTGCGCATGTGCACAATGTTGTTTATTAAGCAGAAAGATAAAACAATATGGCAGCAGGAATACTTGGAGAAATAAACAATAATAAATGCAATGGGTATGATGCAGCGTGGAAGCTGAGAGTCTATGGCAAAACAGTGAGAGTCTATGGCAATACAGTGAGAGTCTATGGCAATACAGTGAGAGTCTATGGCAATACAGTGAGAGTCTATGGCAATATGCTGGTATGGGAACCAGAGATGATAAACACGTGGAGCCAGCAGAGGTGATGATAATGGTAGCAAACCTGATAGCAGATGAAGAAGACTTGATGCAGGGTTCACAGTGCTATTGGAAAGCACAGGCAGCTTGCAAGCTGATTCACAGGTGAGGTGATGAGCTGCACCTGGAGATGGAGTCTCTACAGCTGAGGCTGAAGCACACTGTGTTGGAGATTGGTGTGAAGCCTGTAAATGAATGCAGGAATTGCTGATGCTTGTAGTTCCACGGAGCTGTAGTAGGATAACCAGGAACACGGAGTAACAAGCAGGTAACCAGGAACACGGGGATCTGGAGACTGGAACACAGGAACTTACACACTGAATGCAGCAGGAGAGCTGGAGTGGTTGCTGGAACTTGTAGTTCCACAGGAACACAGGAACTTGCACACTGAATGTCGCAGGAGAGCTGGAGGGGTTGCTGGAACTTGTAGTTCCACGGGAACACAGGAACAGCTGGGAACTGGAACAGCTGGGACCTGTTGTTCCACAGGTCCACTACACAAGGATATCTCTGTAGACAGAGGATTGCAAACAGGAGCCACCTGTTCACGGGATGTGACGTGTTGTCCAAGGCCATGTGAGAGAGCCACAAACTGGAAGTTATACCACCTGCCCAGCAGTGATTGGACACAAACTGCAGGCGGAGATACTAGCTGGATTGGGTGTCCAGATCAGCTGTGAGTTAGTTGAAGCACTATGTACTCCAGGCTGCAGAGGACTGAAAACGAGAACTGGAACAGAACTGAACTGCTGGAACCTATATAGTTCCACAGCAGTGATGTGATGGAAAATGCAGATTCCTGACAGTACCCCCCCTTTTATGGGTGGGCACCGAACACCCACGCTGGAACTTGGAGGAACCTTGAAAAAGAACTTAGAAATACACAAAAGCAGAGGTCCTCAAAAGTCTTCCCAACTTTCATCTTCAGAAGACAGATTTTCCCCGTCAGAACAAGTAGACCATTCATGGTCATTTGAGACAGAATTTACTTCCTGGGAAAAGGCATAGCTAACACTTACGAGCTGGTTTTTGAGCTCTACAATTCTTGTAATTCTTGAAATCTCTGATACATTGATGCAACAGAACCTGTTCATGTTTGGAAGGAGTTGAGTCGAAAAACTGAGAACTGGAAGACTGATCAGATGTTGAATCCGGGGAGTCAATACTTTCAGAAGTGTTGCTGTAGGATGGAGACACGGGAGTATATGCAACTTTCAAATCTGAAGTCTGAGAACCTTGTCTTGACTTTACAGCTTGGAAATCTTTAATAGCTTGGTCTAATGTATCCTGATCTTGCACAGACAGAGATGTTGGAGAGGATTTAGCAGTAGACAAACTGTTGACAAATTGGCCAGAATGCCCAGATGACTCTGAATGCATAAACTTTGGAGCAAACTCCTGTTTTACGGCTTCGCAGAAAGCGGGAAGATCACTCAGTAGCGGATCTTTAGATTCAATGAGAGGATTCGCCCAGTCCAGTGCTCTACCTTTGAAGAACAGGAGGAAGTATCTGATTGCATTGGCTGGAGAAATAGTCACTGAAGGTTCAGACTCAGTAAAAGCGAGGTATTGGCTCGCCACTGCACGAAACTGAGCATAGTCACCATCAAAGTAGACTGGAGCTTTTGTATCTGGTGGACACTTGGAAGGCTGAATGTCAGATGAAGTCTCGGAAGACAATGTAGGACACTTGAGAGTTGAGGACTGGAATAAGCATTCAAAAGCAGGAGTAGAATCAACTTGAAATGCTCGAGGGTGGAGAGAGGACGTCATCTCCTGGATTGACTGACGGGAATTCTCTGCTGAGGTTGACAGAACGCTAGAAGCTTCATCTTGGGGTGATATGCGTAGAGCCTCCATCTGGATTGAGGCAACTGCAATATCTGAAAGAACTGTAGACTCTGGACATAGCGACAGGAGTTGCTTACTTGAAACACTGGAGAGAACCACACCGGGTTCGGAGGAACTGGAATTGGTAGGAACCGACGACAACTTTGGACAAACGGATGGAACAGGGATTTGTCCAGGACTACTTGAATGGACTTGAACTGTAAGAGGCTGATCTGGACAGACGGATGGGACCGGATTGGGTCCAGATAAGCTTGAACCGGCTGGAACCGCAGGAGTCTTCGGACTGACGGATAGGACCGTATTTGATACAAAGAGACTGGAATCGGCTGGAACCGAAGGAGTCCTCGGAGTGACGGATAGGACCGGATTTGATCCGAGGATGCTGGAATCGGCTGGAACCGAAGGAGGTAGCCCATCATTGGAGCCACTCAGGCTGGCTGGAACCAGTGGAGACTTTGGACCGACGGCTGGAACCGGGCTAGGTCCATTGACACTTGACTCTGTATAGACAGAATCCGGATGTTCTGATGATCCCTTTTGGAGTGGTACTGAGCTGGTAGCACTCTCTGAAGTTGGCAAACAAAAGTTCATGTCTGTATTTGTGGCTTTAAGAATTCCTCCTGGGATCTTGGCCCTGGATTCCTCACTTGAGGATGAAACTCCAAAGACCCCTCCTGGGGTTAATAGATCAGACACCCTTCTTTGAGTTGCATGCCCGGACGCCACTTCTGGAACCTGAACATCAGATACCCCTACTGGGGTCACAACATCAGATGCCCCACCTGGGGCTGTAGAGACAGATGCCCCTTCTCGGGCTGAAGGCACGGATGCCCCTTCTCGGGCTGTAGACACGGATGCCCCTTCTCGGGCTGTAGACACGGATGCCCCTTCTCGGGCTGTAGACACGGATGCCCCTTCTCGGGCTGTAGACACGGATGCCCCTTCCCGGGCTGTAGACACGGATGCCCCTTCCCGGGCTGTAGACACGGACGCCCCTTCTCGGGCTGTAGGCACGGACGCCCCTTCTCGGGCTGTAGGCACGGACGCCCCTTCTCGGGCTGTAGGCACGGATGCCCCTTCTCGGGCTGTAGGCACAGATACTACTTTAGTTATGGGTAACATAGATAGTCTCTGTTGATTTCTGAACTTGGGATTGGGTCTATTTGTCACAGGACCCCAATCGTAGACTTTTTGGACACTCCTGTCCGGGGTAAAGGAACTTGAAACTGTAGAGGATACGTTGGAAGGTTTGCAGGTGAAAACACTGTGATGCTGGGACCTGTCACCAACTTTTGAGTTGCGGAAGGAACAGTCCTTAATAAGATGACTAGAACTCCCACAGTAAAAGCAGAGGTGAAGCTGCTTGCGATGCCGGCGTTCAGCTTCCGTTAGTTTGGAGCGCGGGTAGCTCTGGAATCTGCCCTCTCTCTGCATAGGAGAAGAGACTTTAGCTTGAAGAAAAGTTGACACGGAGGTCGCACTAGTCTCAATACTTTGAGCAGTACTCTTCACTACGTTTAAAGCACCACCCAGGATTTCTGGCATCATTGGAATGATTTTTGTTAGGAGACTTTGAAGTTGTTCCAATAGATGATAAAGAGTGCTTATTGGTTCAGAATTCACAGCAGACAACAAAGGAGTCTTGAAGCTTTCAAAGGAGGAAGTCGCTCTCTCAGGAGAGTTAGCTGTGAAGGGACTGCCATAGGACTGACTTGAGCAAGATCCATCCACAGGAACGGATTGTGCAGGGAAAGTTGAAATGACTGGAGCAGGAGTGACTTGAACAGGAACTGGAGAAACAACAGAACTTGGAAGGGATTGCTGCAAGGTATCCAAACGGATAGACATTCCCTGTAGAAACTGGAACATCTGCTGCTGCGCAGCCTCTTGACCATCCAAACGGGAGACCAGATTTTGTAAGGCCCCTGACCCCACATTCTGACCACCATCCGAGTCCATGGGCCTTGGACAAACTGTCAGGTTCGGTCTGGTTTGTGTCCCCGGAGGGGGCGCTAGTGGGTCAGTGGAGGTAGGATGGAAGAAGTGAGGATACTGGATTGGATTCCTGCGCATGTGCACAATGTTGTTTATTAAGCAGAAAGATAAAACAATATGGCAGCAGGAATACTTGGAGAAATAAACAATAATAAATGCAATGGGTATGATGCAGCGTGGAAGCTGAGAGTCTATGGCAAAACAGTGAGAGTCTATGGCAATACAGTGAGAGTCTATGGCAATACAGTGAGAGTCTATGGCAATACAGTGAGAGTCTATGGCAATATGCTGGTATGGGAACCAGAGATGATAAACACGTGGAGCCAGCAGAGGTGATGATAATGGTAGCAAACCTGATAGCAGATGAAGAAGACTTGATGCAGGGTTCACAGTGCTATTGGAAAGCACAGGCAGCTTGCAAGCTGATTCACAGGTGAGGTGATGAGCTGCACCTGGAGATGGAGTCTCTACAGCTGAGGCTGAAGCACACTGTGTTGGAGATTGGTGTGAAGCCTGTAAATGAATGCAGGAATTGCTGATGCTTGTAGTTCCACGGAGCTGTAGTAGGATAACCAGGAACACGGAGTAACAAGCAGGTAACCAGGAACACGGGGATCTGGAGACTGGAACACAGGAACTTACACACTGAATGCAGCAGGAGAGCTGGAGTGGTTGCTGGAACTTGTAGTTCCACAGGAACACAGGAACTTGCACACTGAATGTCGCAGGAGAGCTGGAGGGGTTGCTGGAACTTGTAGTTCCACGGGAACACAGGAACAGCTGGGAACTGGAACAGCTGGGACCTGTTGTTCCATAGGTCCACTACACAAGGATATCTCTGTAGACAGAGGATTGCAAACAGGAGCCACCTGTTCACGGGATGTGACGTGTTGTCCAAGGCCATGTGAGAGAGCCACAAACTGGAAGTTATACCACCTGCCCAGCAGTGATTGGACACAAACTGCAGGCGGAGATACTAGCTGGATTGGGTGTCCAGATCAGCTGTGAGTTAGTTGAAGCACTATGTACTCCAGGCTGCAGAGGACTGAAAACGAGAACTGGAACAGAACTGAACTGCTGGAACCTATATAGTTCCACAGCAGTGATGTGATGGAAAATGCAGATTCCTGACAATAAGGACTGTCTGTATTACACGTGTCCTGAGAGTGAGGGGACACCGGGACTGTCTGTATTACACGTGTCCTGAGAGTGAGGGGACACCGGGACTGTCTATATTACACGTGTCCTGGGAGTGAGGGGACACCTGGACTGTCTATATTACACGTGACCTGAGAGTGAGGGGACACCGGGACTGTCTATATTACATGTGTCCTGAGAGTGAGGGGACACCGGGACTGTCTGTATTACACGTGTCCTGAGAGTGAGGGGACACCGGGACTGTCTGTATTACACGTGTCCTGAGAGTGAGGGGACACCGGGACTGTCTATATTACACGTGTCCTGAGAGTGAGGGGACACCGGGACTGTCTGTATTACATGTGACCTGAGAGTGAGGGGACATAAGGACTGTCTGTATTACACGTGTCCTGAGAGTGAGGGGACACCGGGACTGTCTGTATTACATGTGACCTGAGAGTGAGGGGACACCGGGACTGTCTGTATTACACGTGTCCTGAGAGTGAGGGGACACCGGGACTGTCTGTATTACATGTGACCTGAGAGTGAGTAGACACTGGGACTGTCTGTATTACACGTGTCCTGAGAGTGAGGGGACACCGGGACTGTCTGTATTACATGTGTCCTGAGAGTGAGGAGACACTGGGACTGTCTGTATTACACGTGTCCTGAGAGTGAGGGGACACCGGGACTGTCTGTATTACATGTGTCCTGAGAGTGAGGAGACACCGGGACTGTCTGTATTACACGTGTCCTGAGAGTGAGGGGACACCGGGACTGTCTGTATTACATGTGTCCTGAGAGTGAGGAGACACTGGGACTGTCTGTATTACACGTGTCCTGAGAGTGAGGGGACACCGGGACTGTCTGTATTACACGTGTCCTGAGAGTGAGGGGACACCGGGACTGTCTGTATTACACATGTCCTGGGAGTGAGGGGACACCGGGACTGTCTGTATTACACGTGTCCTGGGAGTGAGGGGACACCTGGACTGTCTATATTACACGTGACCTGAGAGTGAGGGGACACCGGGACTGTCTATATTACATGTGTCCTGAGAGTGAGGGGACACCGGGACTGTCTGTATTACACGTGTCCTGAGAGTGAGGGGACACCGGGACTGTCTGTATTACACGTGTCCTGAGAGTGAGGGGACACCGGGACTGTCTATATTACACGTGTCCTGAGAGTGAGGGGACACCGGGACTGTCTATATTACACGTGTCCTGAGAGTGAGGGGACACCGGGACTGTCTGTATTACATGTGTCCTGAGAGTGAGGGGACACCGGAACTGTCTGTATTACACGTGTCCTGAGAGTGAGGGGACACCGGGACTGTCTGTATTACACGTGTCCTGGGAGTGAGGGGACAACGGGACTGTCTGTATTACACGTGTCCTGGGAGTGAGGGGACACCTGGACTGTCTATATTACACGTGACCTGAGAGTGAGGGGACACCGGGACTGTCTATATTACATGTGTCCTGAGAGTGAGGGGACACCGGGACTGTCTGTATTACACGTGTCCTGGGAGTGAGGGGAAACCGGGACTGTCTATATTACACGTGACCTGAGAGTGAGGGGACACCGGGACTGTCTGTATTACATGTGTCCTGAGAGTGAGGGGACACCGGGACTGTCTATATTACACGTGACCTGAGAGTGAGGGGACACCGGGACTGTCTATATTACACGTGACCTGAGAGTGAGGGGACACCGGGACTGTCTATATTACAGTGTGGCTTCAGCCCCTCTTGGCGTTCAGAGAATCTTATCCACACAAAGTAAACAATTGGAAGGGACAAAACTACATTGGTAGATTACACTGATCAATTTGATGTGTGATATTAATATATCTGTGTGCAAATGAGTCTGAATCTGTATATGAAGTGATAGGAGCCTAGAGTAAACCAGTCTACACTGAAATGTATAGTACAGCAAACCAGAGTCCTTTACTTGCAGAACATCATTCCTTACATAGAATAAAGCCAAATCCTCAGTGAAGGACCAATACCCACGCCTCTGACAGATGTAAGCAATACATCACTCTCCTTGGACTCGCAGAGGAAGTTGCCCAGAAATACTCCAATCTCAGTCTCAGCAACGCTCTTCTCCTGTAACGCGGCTTATAATGCTCTTCCTCAGAGCAGTCCTCATATCAGAGGGATGAAATGGTCCAGAGTAGATTCCATTACCCCCCACCCAGGGACATCTTACATATACAGCTACTGGGACATCTCCTGTCCTGCAGTGGGGATTGGGAAAATGCCGCAGTCACATGTTTCACAGACACTTACCTTTTCATATTCATTCTGGGCAGGGTCTAAGCACCAGCAGAACACGTCAAAGTAATCAGAAAAGCCTTCTTCCACCCACAGAAGAGTAAACGAGGTTTGTGTTTTGTTCACAGCATACAGAGACTTTGGGGGAACCGGCTCTAAGGAAAGAAAAAGGTCACAAAGATCGAGTATTGCAGAATCCGCAGCAACTCCCAATGGTAACAGTACTGGAGTACTGGAGTAATAGTGACAATCGCCCTTACCGAGTCTAACCAGATAAGGCAGAGAGGTGTTACTGCTTCTCTCCGTACAGGCGGTGACAGTGATGTTATAGATGTCCCCAGCGGGCAGACTCATCGCTGCAGTCATCGTGTTGCGAGACACCTGAAACACCAATGACTGTATCAGACACTAAATCATTATCTTATTGTTCCCTCCAACAGGGCCAGGGTAAAGAGTAACCCCCCCCCCCCCCCCCATTTCCCCCTCACCCCCCTGCACTGCTCTGCAATACTCAACACACATACGCTGCACTGCTCTGCAATACTCGGCGCACACAGGTTGCATTACTCTGCAATACTAGGCGCACACAGGCTGCACTGCTCTGCAATACTCGCCGCACACAGGCTGCACTGCTCTGCAATACTCGGCATACACAGGCTGCACTGCTCTGCAATACTCGGCACACACAGGCTGCACTGCTCTGCAATACTCGGCACACACAGGCTGCACTGCTCTGCAATACTCGGCACACACAGGCTGCACTGCTCTGCAATACTAAACACACATACGCTGCACTGCTCTGCAATACTCGGCACACACAGGCTGCACTGCTCTGCAATACTCGGCGCACACAGGTTGCATTACTCTGCAATACTAGGCGCACACAGGCTGCACTGCTCTGCAGTACTCGGCGCACACAGGCTGCACTGCTCTGCAATACTCGGCACACACAGGCTGCACTGCTCTGCAATACTCGGCACACACAGGCTGCACTGCTCTGCAATACTCGGCACACACAGGCTGCACTGCTCTGCAATACTCGGCGCACACAGGTTGCATTACTCTGCAATACTCGGCGCACACAGGCTGCACTGCTCTGCAGTACTCGGCGCACACAGGCTGCACTGCTCTGCAATACTCGGCACACACAGGCTGCACTGCTCTGCAATACTCGGCACACACAGGCTGTACTGCTCTGCAATACTCGGCACACACAGGCTGCACTGCTCTGCAATACTCGGCACACACAGGCTGCACTGCTCTGCAATACTCGGCGCACACAGGTTACATTACTCTGCAATACTAGGCGCACACAGGCTGCACTGCTCTGCAGTACTCGGCGCACACAGGCTGCACTGCTCTGCAATACTCGGCACACAGGCTGCACTGCTCTGCAATACTCGGCACACACAGGCTGCACTGCTCTGCAATACTCGGCACAAACAGGCTGCACTGCTCTGCAATACTCGGCACACACAGGCTGCACTGCTCTGCAATACTCGGCACACACAGGCTGCACTGCTCTGCAATACTCGGCACACACAGGCTGCACTGCTCTGCAATACTCGGCACACACAGGCTGCACTGCTCTGCAATACTCGGCACACACAGGCTGCACTGCTCTGCAATACTCGGCACACACAGGCTGCACTGCTCTGCAATACTCGGCACACACAGGCTGCACTGCTCTGCAATACTCGGCACACACAGGCTGCACTGTTCTGCAATACTCGGCGCACACAGGTTACTTTACTCTGCAATACTAGGCGCACACAGGCTGCACTGCTCTGCAATACTCGGCGCACACAGGCTGCACTGCTCTGCAATACTCGGCACACACAGGCTGCACTGCTCTGCAATACTCGGCACACACAGGCTGCACTGCTCTGCAATACTCGGCACAAACAGGCTGCACTGCTCTGCAATACTCGGCACACACAGGCTGCACTGCTCTGCAATACTCGGCACACACAGGCTGCACTGCTCTGCAATACTCGGCACACACAGGCTGCACTGCTCTGCAATACTCGGCACACACAGGCTGCACTGCTCTGCAATACTCGGCACACACAGGCTGCACTGCTCTGCAATACTCGGCACACACAGGCTGCACTGCTCTGCAATACTCGGCGCACACAGGCTGCACTGCTCTGCAATACTCGGCACACACAGGCTGCACTGCTCTGCAATACCAGTGGCTGTAGTTGATGGCAGCCTCAGAAGCCAGAATTACACTACCTAATCATCTAATTTTGGGTTTGTGTGTGTGCTCATGTCTAAGCACAACCTCCCAGCCGGACGAGTTATCAGATAGGCACGGCATGGCGGGGAAAGAACTGCCACTAAGAAGAGGACGGGGCCTGGCCAACCGGCAAACCATCCCGTCATCCCACTATACAAATCCACCCCTGTATTTACCAACCCTACATCCTACACACATATGCCACAGCCACCTCCGAATAATATATATGCCCCAACCACCTCTCTCATACATGTATACAAACCCCAGCCCAGCACCCGGCAACCTCCCTCACACGCCCGTACCCCAGCCCTGCAGCCGGCAACCTCCCTCACACGCCCGTACCCCAGCCCTGCAGACGGCAACCTCCCTCACACACACCTATACCCCAGCGCAGCACCCGGCAACCTCCCTCACACGCTCGTACCCCAGCCCTGCAGCCGGCAACCTCCCTCACACGCCCGGACCCCAGCCCTGCAGCCGGCAACCTCCCTCACACGCCCGGACCCCAGCCCTGCAGCCGGCAACCTCCCTCACACGCCCGGACCCCAGCCCTGCAGCCGGCAACCTCCCTCACACGCCCGGACCCCAGCCCTGCAGCCGGCAACCTCCCTCACACGCCCATACCCCAGCCCTGCAGCCGGCAACCTCCCTCACACGCCCGTACCCCAGCCCTGCACCCAGCAACCTCCCACACACGCCCGTACCCCAGCCCTACACCCGGCAACCTCCCTCACACGCCCGTACCCCAGCCCTGCAGCCGGCAACCTCCCTCACACGCCCGGACCCCAGCCCTGCAGACGGCAACCTCCCTCACACGCTCGTACCCCAGCCCTGCAGCCGGCAACCTCCCTCACACGCCCGTACCCCAGCCCTGCAGCCGGCAACCTCCCTCACACGCCCGTACCCCAGCCCTGCAGCCGGCAACCTCCCTCACACGCCCGTACCCCAGCGCAGCACCCGGCAACCTCCCTCACACGCCCGTACCCCAGCCCTGCAGCCGGCAACCTCCCTCACACGCCCGTACCCCAGCCCTGCAGCCGGCAACCTCCCTCACACGCCCGTACCCCAGCCCTGCAGCCGGCAACCTCCCTCACACGCCCGGACCCCAGCCCTGCAGCCGGCAACCTCCCTCACACGCCCGGACCCCAGCCCTGCAGCCGGCAACCTCCCTCACACGCCCGGACCCCAGCCCTGCAGCCGGCAACCTCCCTCACACGCCCGGACCCCAGCCCTGCAGCCGGCAACCTCCCTCACACGCCCGGACCCCAGCCCTGCAGCCGGCAACCTCCCTCACACGCCCGGACCCCAGCCCTGCAGCCGGCAACCTCCCTCACACGCCCGGACCCCAGCCCTGCAGCCGGCAACCTCCCTCACACACACCTATACCCCAGCGCTGCATCCGGCAACCTCCCTCACACGCCCGTACCCCAGCCCTGCAGCCGGCAACCTCCCTCACACGCCCGTACCCCAGCCCTGCAGCCGGCAACCTCCCTCACACGCCCGTACCCCAGCCCTACACCCGGCAACCTCCCTCACACGCCCGGACCCCAGCCCTGCAGCCGGCAACCTCCCTCACACGCCTGGACCCCAGCCCTGCAGCCGGCAACCTCCCTCACACGCCCATACCCCAGCCCTGCAGCCGGCAACCTCCCTCACACGCCCGTACCCCAGCCCTGCACCCGGCAACCTCCCTCACACGCCCGTACCCCAGCCCTACACCCGGCAACCTCCCTCACACGCCCGTACCCCAGCCCTGCAGCCGGCAACCTCCCTCAAACGCCCGGACCCCAGCCCTGCAGCCGGCAACCTCCCTCACACGCTCGTACCCCAGCCCTGCAGCCGGCAACCTCCCTCACACGCCCGTACCCCAGCCCTGCAGCCGGCAACCTCCCTCACACGCCCGTACCCCAGCCCTGCAGCCGGCAACCTCCCTCACACGCCCGTACCCCAGCGCAGCACCCGGCAACCTCCCTCACACGCCCGTACCCCAGCCCTGCAGCCGGCAACCTCCCTCACACGCCCGTACCCCAGCCCTGCAGCCGGCAACCTCCCTCACACGCCCGTACCCCAGCCCTGCAGCCGGCAACCTCCCTCACACGCCCGGACCCCAGCCCTGCAGCCGGCAACCTCCCTCACACGCCCGGACCCCAGCCCTGCAGCCGGCAACCTCCCTCACACGCCCGGACCCCAGCCCTGCAGCCGGCAACCTCCCTCACACGCCCGGACCCCAGCCCTGCAGCCGGCAACCTCCCTCACACGCCCGTACCCCAGCCCTGCAGCCGGCAACCTCCCTCACACGCCCGTACCCCAGCCCTGCAGCCGGCAACCTCCCTCACACGCCCGTACCCCAGCCCTGCAGCCGGCAACCTCCCTCACACGTCCGTACCCCAGCCCTGCAGCCGGCAACCACCCTCACACGCCCGTACCCCAACCCTGCAGCCGGCAACCTCCCTCACACGCCCGTACCCCAGCCCTGCAGCCGGCAACCTCCCTCACACGCCCGTACCCCAGCCCTGCAGCCGGCAACCTCCCTCACACACACCTATACCCCAGCGCAGCACCCGGCAACCTCCCTCACACACACCTATACCCCAGCGCTGCACCCGGCAACCTCCCTCACACGCCCGTACCCCAGCCCTGCAGCCGGCAACCTCCCTCACACGCCCGTACCCCAGCCCTGCAGCCGGCAACCTCCCTCACACGCCCGTACCCCAGCCCTACACCCGGCAACCTCCCTCACACGCCCGTACCCCAGCCCTGCAGCCGGCAACCTCCCTCACACGCCCGTACCCCAGCCCTGCAGCTGGCAACCTCCCTCACACGCCCGTACCCCAGCCCTGCAGCCGGCAACCTCCCTCACACGCCCGTACCCCAGCCCTGCAGCCGGCAACCTCCCTCACACGCCCGTACCCCAGCCCTGCAGCCGGCAACCTCCCTCACACGCCCGTACCCCAGCCCTGCAGCCGGCAACCTCCCTCACACGCCCGTACCCCAGCCATGCAGCCGGCAACCTCCCTCACACGCCCGTACCCCAGCCCTGCAGCCGGCAACCTCCCTAACACGCCCGTACCCCAGCGCAGCACCCGGCAACCTCCCTCACACCCCCGTACCCCAGCCCTGCAGCTGGCAACCTCCCTCACACGCCCGTACCCCAGCCCTGCAGCCGGCAACCTCCCTCACACGCCCGTACCCCAGCCCTGCAGCCGGCAACCTCCCTCACACACACCTATACCCCAGCGCAGCACCCGGCAACCTCCCTCACACACACCTATACCCCAGCGCAGCACCCGGCAACCTCCCTCACACACACCTATACCCCAGCGCAGCACCCGGCAACCTCCCTCACACGCCCGTACCCCAGCCCTGCAGCCGGCAACCTCCCTCACACGCCCGTACCCCAGCCCTGCAGCCGGCAACCTCCCTCACACGCCCGTACCCCAGCCCTGCAGCCGGCAACCTCCCTCACACGCCCATACCCCAGCCCTGCAGCCGGCAACCTCCCTCACACGCCCGTACCCCGGCCCTACACCCGGCAACCTCCCTCACACGCCCGTACCCCAGCCCTGCAGCCGGCAACCTCCCTCACACACCCGTACCCCAGCCCTGCAGCCGGCAACCTCCCTCACACGCCCGTACCCCAGCCCTGCACCCGGCAACCTCCCTCACACGCCCGTACCCCAGCCCTGCAGCCGGCAACCTCCCTCACACACCCGTACCCCAGCCCTGCACCCGGCAACCTCCCTCACACGCCCGTACCCCAGCCCTGCACCTAACCTCTCAAACACACCTAACGGAGAGTTAAATATGCATTGAAAACTGCTGTCTGAGAAACTACAATGTATTCATGTCATCATTTAGGTGCATTTTTGGTAAAGATTTTATTTATTTATTTATTTATTTTAAAGGGACAAAACGAATTGGTAAAGATAATTGGTGGGACCCACTTTGCACAAATTATACCCCTTTAACAAATGCAGCTATATCCCGGGTTTTAGCATGTGTGAAAGGAAACAACCAGGGTCATACAGCTACACCCAGCAAATTCCCGGGTCACGTGTCTGGAAAGAGCATTATAGAAGGTAATTAGAGCTGCTTAGGACAAGAACTATATGTCTTATGTGGTCAGTGCAGGTGTAAGAGAAATAACAGATTATGTACCGGAGACACAAACTTACACTTTTCTTTATTCTTTTCCTTCCTTCAGCCATCACCTGCCAGTGTAACATTCTGGAGTGTGACAGATCCAATGATTTCTCCCCATATGTCCATGTCACATAAAGGAGATTCTTCACATATTCCACGTGGCTGATCGCAGGGGACACGGGAGCTGATAATAGGGAACAGGATTACTTACATAACATACAAAGTCTCTATGACCTCTAAAAAATGAATGTTTATAGTAAAATAGTTTATAGTAATCTGATGAGGTTTCAAGGTGCTCACATCTGTATTTGCCGACACCTATCTGTAATGTATAATATCTAATGTGTAATGGCCCTCATTCCGAGTTGTTCGCTCGGTATTTTTCATCGCATCGCAGTGAAAATCCGCTTAGTACGCATGCGCAATGTTCGCACTGCGACTGCGCCAAGTAACTTTACTATGAAGAAAGTATTTTTACTCACGGCTTTTTCTTCGCTCCGGCGATCGTAATGTGATTGACAGGAAATGGGTGTTACTGGGCGGATACACGGCGTTTCAGGGGCGTGTGGCTGAAAACGCTACCGTTTCCGGAAAAAACGCAGGAGTGGCCGGGGAAACGGTGGGAGTGCCTGGGCGAACGCTGGGTGTGTTTGTGACGTCAACCAGGAACGACAAGCACTGAAATGATCGCACAGGCAGAGTAAGTCTGGAGCTACTCTGAAACTGCTAACTCGTTTGTAATCGCAATATTGCGCGTACGTCGGTCGCAATTTTAAGAAGCTAAGATTCACTCCCAGTAGGCGGCGGCTTAGCGTGTGTAACTCTGCTACATTCGCCTTGCGAGCGAACAACTCGGAATGAGGGCCAATATCTGTAACGTGTAATATCTATAATGTATAATATCTGTAACGTGTAATGTATAATATCTGTAACGTGTAATATCTGTAACATGTAATGTATAATATCTGTAATATGTAATATCTGTAACGTGTAATGTATAATATCTAATGTGTAATATCTGTAATGTATAATATCTGTAATATGTAACGTGTAATATCTGTAACCTGTAATGTGTAATATCTGTAATGTGTAATATCTGTAACGTGTAATATCTGTAATGTGTAATATCTGTAACGTGTAATATCTGTAACGTGTAATATCTTATATTTCCACCGGCCAATAGTAGTTTCCAACCTGATATCTCTATCACTGTTGAGAACTCTGCAATCACCCCTACCCCACAAGCTCGCTGCCTAGGTGTCATTCTTGACTCTGAACTGTCCTTTGTTACCCACATTCAATCTGTCTCAAGATCATGTTACATACATCTAAGAAACATATCCAAAATACGCCCTCATCTTACACAAGACACAGCAAAAACTCTAATCCATGCTCTCATTATCTCCCGCATTGATTATTGTAATAGTCTCCTGACCGGTCTTCCCAAACATAGGCTCTCACCACTACAATCCATTTTGAATGCAGCTGCGAGGCTAATCTTCCTTGCCAGACGTTCATCGTCTGCAGATCCGCTCTGTCAGTCCCTCCATTGGTTACCGGTATTCTACCGTATTAAATATAAAATACTTTTACTCACATACAAGGCTATTAACCAAACTGCACCAACATACATCTCTTCACTCATCCCAAAATATCTCCCTACCCGACCTCTCCGCTCTGCACAAGATCTACGTCTCTCATCCACACGCATTACTTGTTCACACTCAAAATTACAGGACTTTATCCGGGCTTCACCCACTCTGTGGAATGCCCTCCCACGCACATTAAGACTCGCCTCTAGTCTCCAAACCTTTAAATGTTCCCTGAAAACTCACCTCTTCAGACAAGCCTATCAAATTCCAGACCCACCCACATAACCCTCAGTGCTTCCCTATCTAATTACATCCTCTGTAGAGTATTCATAACATCACATATCTTGTCTTTCTTTAGTCTCACACCCTCCTGACACTTGGATAACTTTGTGGGGTATCATCATACAACCCATTAAAAACCTAGCAATCTGGTGGACCATTATGCAATAGGTAGCATCTATCCTTGTGTATCTATGCCTATTTCCCCATAGATTGTAAGCTTGCGAGCAGGGTCTTCCTACCTCTATGTCTGTCTGTTTTTACCCAGTTTTGTTCTATTACTGTTGTTCTAATTGTAAAGCGCAACGGAATATGCTGCGCTATATAAGAAACCGTTAATAAAATAATAAATAAATATCTGTAACGTGAAATATCTGTAACGTATAATATCTGTAACGTATAATATCTGTAACATGTAATGTATAATATGTGTAATGTATAATATCTAATGTGTAATATCTGTAACGTGTAATATCTGTAACGTGTAATATCTCGAATGTATAATATCTGTAACGTGTAATATCTGTAACATGTAATGTATAATATCTGTAATGTGTAATATCTGTAACGTGTAATGTATAATATCTAATGTGTAATATGTATAATATCTGTAACGTGTAATATCTGTAACGTGTAATGTATAATATCTGTAACGTGTAATGTATAATATCTGTAATGTATAATATCTGTAACGTGTAATATCTGTAACGTGTAATATCTGTAATGTGTAATATCTGTAACGTGTAATATCTGTAACGTGTAATGTATAATATCTGTAATGTATAATATCTGTGTAATATCTGTAATATGCAATGTATAATATCTGTAACGTGTAATATCTGTAATATGTAACGTGTAATATCTGTAATGTGTACTGTATAATATCTGTAATGTATAACGTGTAATATCTGTAATGTGTAATATCTGTAATGTATAATATGTATAATGTGTAATATCTGTAATGTATAATATCTGTAATATGTAACGTGTAATATCTGTAATGTATAATATGTGTAATATCTGTAATGTGTAATATGTATAATATCTGTAATATGTAATATCTGTAATGTGTAATGTCTGTAACGTGTAATATCTGTAACGTGTAATATCTATAATGTATAACGTGTAATATCTGTAATATGTAACGTGTAATATCTGTAATGTGTACTGTATAATATCTGTAATGTATAACGTGTAATATCTGTAATGTGTAATGTCTAACGTTTAATATCTGTGATGTATATTATCTATAATGTATAACGTGTAATATCTGTAATATGTAACGTGTAATATCTGTAATGTGTACTGTATAATATCTGTAATGTATAACGTGTAATATCTGTAATGTGTAATATCTGTAATGTATAATATGTAATATCTGTAATGTATAATATCTGTAATATGTAACGTGTAATATCTGTAATATGTAACGTGTAATATCTGTAATGTATAATATGTGTAATCTGTAATGTGTATAATATCTGTAATGTGTAATATGTATAATATCTGTAATGGCTAATATCTGTAATGTATAACGTGTAATATCTGTAATGTGTAAAATCTGTAATATGTATAATGTGTAACATGTAATATCTGTAATGTATAATGTGTAATATCTGTAATGTGTATAATATCTGTAATGTGTAATATGTATAATATCTGTAATGTGTAATATCTGTAATGTATATGTGTAATATCTGTAATGTGTCATATGTATAATATCTGTAATGTGTAATATCTGTAATGTATAATATCTGTAATGTGTAATATCTATAACGTGTAATATCTATAATGTGTAATGTATAATATCTGTAATGTATAATATCTGTAATATCTGTAATGTATAATATGTATAATATCTGTAATGTGTGTAATATCTGTAATGTATATGTGTAATGTATAATATCTGTAATGTATAATATCTGTAATATCTGTAATGTATAATATGTGTAATATCTGTAATGTGTAATATGTGTATAATATCTGTAATGTATATGTGTAATATCTAATGTGTAATATGTATAATATCTGTAATGTGTAATATCTGTAATGTATAATATCTGTAATATCTGTAATGTATAATATGTGTAATATCTGTAATGTGTAATATGTGTATAATATCTGTAATGTATATGTGTAATATCTAATGTGTAATATGTATAATATCTGTAATGTGTAATATCTGTAATGTATAATATCTGTAACTTATAATGTATTATATCTGTAATGTGCAATATCTGTAATGTGTAATATGTATAATATCTGTAATGTGTATAATATCTGTAATGTATATGTGTAATATCTGTAATGTGTAATATGTATAATATCTGTAATGTGTAATATGTATAATATCTGTAATGTATAATATCTGTAACGTATAATATCTGTAACATGTAATGTATAATATCTGTAATGTGTAATATCTGTAATGTGTAATATGTATAATATCTGTAATGTGTAATATCTGTAATGTGTATAATATCTGTAATGTATATGTGTAATATCTGTAATGTGTAATATGTATAATATCTGTAATGTGTAATATCTGTAATGTATAATATCTGTAACGTATAATATCTGTAACATGTAATGTATAATATCTGTAATGTGTAATATCTGTAACGTGTAATATCTCTAATGTATAATCTTTAACATGTAATGTATAATATCTGTAATGTATAATATCTGTAACATATAATATCTAGTGTGTAATATCTGTAATATGCAATGTATAATATCTGTAACGTGTAATATCTGTAACGTATAATATCTGTAACGTGTAATGTATAATATCTGTAATGTATAATATCTGTAACATCTGTAATGTATAATATCTAATGTGTAATATCTGTAATATGCAATGTATAATATCTGTAACGTGTAATATGTAACGTGTAATGTGTAATATGTATAATATCTGTAATATGTAACGTGTAATATCTATAATGTGTAATGTCTGTAACGTGTAATATCTGTAATGTATAATATCTATAATGTATAACGTGTAATATCTGTAATATGTAACGTGTAATATCTGTAATGTGTACTGTATAATATCTGTAATGTATAACGTGTAATATCTGTAATGTGTAATATCTGTAATGTGTAATGTATAATATCTGTAATGTATAATATGTATAATGTGTAATATCTGTAATGTATAATATCTGTAATATGTAACGTGTAATATCTGTAATATGTAACGTGTAATATCTGTAATGTGTAATATGTATAATATCTGTAATATGTAATATATGTAATGTGTAATGTCTGTAACGTGTAATATCTGTAATGTATAATATCTATAATGTATAACGTGTAATATCTGTAATATGTAACGTGTAATATCTGTAATGTGTACTGTATAATATCTGTAATGTATAACGTGTAATATCTGTAATGTGTAATATCTGTAATGTGTAATGTATAATATCTGTAATGTATAATATGTATAATGTGTAATATCTGTAATGTATAATATCTGTAATATGTAACGTGTAATATCTGTAATATGTAACGTGTAATATCTGTAATGTATAATATGTGTAATATCTGTAATGTGTAATATGTATAATATCTGTAATATGTAATATCTGTAATGTGTAATGTCTGTAACGTGTAATATCTGTAACGTGTAATATCTATAATGTATAACGTGTAATATCTGTAATATGTAACGTGTAATATCTGTAATGTGTACTGTATAATATCTGTAATGTATAACGTGTAATATCTGTAATGTGTAATGTCTGTAACGTTTAAGATCTGTGATGTATATTATCTATAATGTATAACGTGTAATATCTGTAATATGTAAAGTGTAATATCTGTAATGTGTATTGTATAATATCTGTAATGTGTAATATCTGTAATGTATAATATGTAATATCTGTAATGTATAATATCTGTAATATGTAACGTGTAATATCTGTAATGTATAATATGTGTAATCTGTAATGTGTATAATATCTGTAATGTGTAATATGTATAATATCTGTAATGGCTAATATCTGTAATGTATAACGTGTAATATCTGTAATGTGTAAATCTGTAATATGTAATATCTGTAATGTGTATAATATCTGTAATGTGTAATATGTATAATATCTCTAATGTGTAATATCTGTAATGTATATGTGTAATATCTGTAATGTGTAATATGTATAATATCTGTAATGTATAATATCTGTAACGTGTAATGTGTAATATCTGTAATGTATAATATCTGTAATGTGTAATATCTATAACGTGTAATGTATAATATCTGTAATGTATAATATCTGTAATATCTGTAATGTATAATATGTATAATATCTGTAATGTGTGTAATATCTGTAATGTATATGTGTAATGTATAATATCTGTAATATCTGTAATGTATAATATGTGTAATATCTGTAATGTGTAATATGTGTATAATATCTGTAATGTATATGTGTAATATCTAATGTGTAATATGTATAATATCTGTAACGTATAATATCTGTAACGTATAATGTATTATATCTGTAATGTGTAAGATCTGTAATGTGTAATATGTATAATATCTGTAATGTGTAATATCTGTAATGTGTATAATATCTGTAATGTGTAATATGTATAATATCTATAATGTGTATAATATCTGTAATGTATATGTGTAATATCTGTAATGTGTAATATGTATAATATCTGTAATGTATAATATCTGTAACGTATATCTGTAACATGTAATGTATAATATCTGTAATGTGTAATATCTGTAATGTGTAATATGTATAATATCTGTAATGTGTAATATCTGTAATGTGTATAATATCTGTAATGTATATGTGTAATATCTGTAATGTGTAATATGTATAATATCTGTAATGTGTAATATCTGTAATGTATAATATCTGTAACGTATAATATCTGTAACATGTAATGTATAATATCTGTAATGTGTAATATCTGTAATATCTGTAATGTGTAATATCTGTAACATGTAATGTATAATATCTGTAATGTGTAATATCTGTAATGTGTAATATCTGTAATATCTGTAATGTATAATATCTGTAATGTGTAATGTATAATATCTGTAATGTGTAATATCTGTAATATCTGTAATGTATAATATCTGTAATGTGTAATATCTGTAATGTGTAATATCTGTAATATCTGTAATGTATAATATCTGTAATGTGTAATGTATAATATCTGTAATGTGTAATATCTGTAATATCTGTAATGTATAATATCTGTAATGTGTAATATCTGTAATGTGTAATATGTATAATATCTGTAATGTGTAATATCTGTAATGTATAATATCTGTAACGTATAATATCTGTAACATGTAATGTATAATATCTGTAATGTGTAATATCTGTAATATCTGTAATGTGTAATATCTGTAATATCTGTAATGTGTAATATCTGTAACATGTAATGTATAATATCTGTAATGTGTAATATCTGTAATGTGTAATATCTGTAATATCTGTAATGTATAATATCTGTAATGTGTAATGTATAATATCTGTAATGTGTAATATCTGTAATATCTGTAATGTATAATATCTGTAATGTGTAATATCTGTAATGTATAATATCTGTAATGTGTAATGTATAATATCTGTAATGTGTAATATCTGTAATATCTGTAATGTATAATATCTGTAATGTGTAATATCTGTAATGTATAATATCTGTAATGTGTAATATCTGTAATATCTGTAATGTATAATATCTGTAATGTGTAATATCTGTAATATCTGTAATGTATAATATCTGTAATGTGTAATATCTGTAATATCTGTAATGTATAATATCTGAAATGTATAATATGTGTAATATCTGTAATGTGTAATATGTATAATATCTGTAATGTGTAATATCTGTAATGTATAATATCTGTAACGTATAATATCTGTAACATGTAATGTATAATATCTGTAATGTGTAATATCTGTAATATCTGTAATGTGTAATATCTGTAACATGTAATGTATAATATCTGTAATGTGTAATATCTGTAATATCTGTAATGTGTAATATCTGTAACATGTAATGTATAATATCTGTAATGTGTAATATCTGTAATGTGTAATATCTGTAATATCTGTAATGTATAATATCTGTAATGTGTAATGTATAATATCTGTAATGTGTAATATCTGTAATATCTGTAATGTATAATATCTGTAATGTGTAATATCTGTAATATCTGTAATGTGTAATATCTGTAACGTGTAATGTATAATATCTGTAATGTGTAATATCTGTAATATCTGTAATGTATAATATCTGTAATGTGTAATATCTGTAATATCTGTAATGTGTAATATCTGTAACGTGTAATGTATAATATCTGTAATGTATAATATCTGTAATGTGTAATATCTGTAATATCTGTAATGTATAATATCTGTAATGTGTAATATCTGTAACATGTAATGTTTAATATCTGTAATGTGTAATATCTGTAATGTGTAATATGTATACTATCTGTAATGTGTAATATCTGTAATATCTGTAATGTGTAATATCTGTAATGTGTAATATCTGTAACATGTAATGTATAATATCTGTAATGTGTAATATCTATAATATCTGTAATGTGTAATATCTGTAATGTGTAATATCTGTAACATGTAATGTATAATATCTGTAATGTGTAATATCTATAATATCTGTAATGTGTAATATCTGTAATATCTGTAATGTGTAATATCTGTAACATGTAATGTATAATATCTGTAATGTGTAATATCTATAATATCTGTAATGTGTAATATCTATAATATCTGTAATGTGTAATATCTGTAATGTGTAATATGTATAATATCTGTAATGTGTAATATCTGTAATGTATAATATCTGTAACATGTAATGTATAATATCTGTAATGTGTAATATCTATAATATCTGTAATGTGTAATATCTGTAATGTGTATAATATCTGTAATGTATGTGTGTAATATCTGTAATGTGTAATATGTATAATATCTGTAATGTGTCATATCTGTAATGTATAATATCTGTAATGTGTAATATCTGTAATGTATAATATCTGTAATATCTGTAATGTATAATATCTGTAATGTGTAATATCTGTAATGTATAATATCTGTAACATGTAATGTATAATATCTGTAATGTATAATAGCTGTAACATGTAATGTATAATATCTGTAATGTGTAATATCTGTAATGTATAATATCTGTAATGTGTAATATCTGTAATATCTGTAATGTATAATATCTGTAATGTGTAATATCTGTAATGTATAATATCTGTAACGTGTAATATCTGTAACATGTAATGTATAATATCTGTAATGTGTAATATCTATAATATCTGTAATGTGTAATATCTGTAATGTGTAATATGTATAATATCTGTAATGTGTAATATCTGTAATGTATAATATCTGTAATGTGTAATATCTGTAATGTATAATATCTGTAACGTGTAATATCTGTAACATGTAATGTATAATATCTGTAATGTGTAATATCTATAATATCTGTAATGTGTAATATCTGTAATGTGTAATATGTATAATATCTGTAATGTGTAATATCTGTAATGTATAATATCTGTAATGTGTAATATCTGTAATGTATAATATCTGTAATGTATAATATCTGTAATGGGTGGGCATCTTTATATCTCAGGGGGAGGAAAAAAAAATCTCAGATTTTGCAAATAGTTTGTGATTGCTGATGTATGGGGACCTTAACGTTGTAGCGACTGACAATAACTGCAGCAAGCTAAGTAGTAACTCCTTGTAACATCCAAGCATAGAGCTCACTGAGGAGTGTCCAGGATTTGCAGCAAGCAGGTGCTGGGAGTAACAGAATAGGGAGACAGTCCACCACTGGGTGCAGCATCGAAACTTGCACATGCCCTATGGCAGGTGCAGTGTCTCCGTCTGACCACGGCCTCCTATGCCTGCAACTGTGTGTCTGTATATGCAGCCCCCAGCCCTATGGTGGGTGCAGTGTCTCCGTCTGACCACAACCTCCTATGCCTGCGGCTGTGTGTCTGTATATGCAGCCCCCAGCCCTATGGCAGGTGCAGTGTCTCCGTCTGACCACAACCTCCTATGCCTGCAGCTGTGTGTCTGTATATGCAGCCCCCAGCCCTATGGCAGATGTAGTGTCTCCGTCTGACCACGGCCTCCTATGCCTGCGGCTGTGTGTCTGTATATGCAGCCCCCAGCCCTATGGCAGGTGCAGTGTCTATTCTGACCACAACCTCCTATGCCTGCGACTGTGTGTCTGTATATGCAGCCCCCAGCCCTATGGCAGGTGCAGTGTCTCCGTCTGACCACGGCCTCCTATGCCTGCGGCTGTGTGTCTGTATATGCAGCCCCCAGCCCTATGGCAGGTGCAGTGTCTTAGTCTGACCACAGCCTCCTATGCCTGCGACTGTGTGTCTGTATATGCAGCCCCCAACCCTATGGCAGGTGCAGTGTCTCCGTCTGACCACGGCCTCCTATGCCTGCGGCTGTGTGTCTGTATATGCAGCCCCCAGCCCTATGGCAGGTGCAGTGTCTTAGTCTGACCACAGCCTCCTATGCCTGTGGCTGTGTGTCTGTATATGCAGCCCCCAGCCCTATGACAGGTGCAGTGTCTCCATCTGAAAATTGCCTCCTATGCCTGCGGCTGTGTGTCTGTATATGCAGCCCCCAGCCCTATGACAGGTGCAGTGTCTCCGTCTGACCACAACCTCCTATGCCTGCGGCTGTGTGTCTGTATATGCAGCCCCCAGCCCTATGACAGGTGCAGTGTCTCCGTCTGACCACAACCTCCTATGCCTGCGGCTGTGTGTCTGTATATGCAGCCCCCAGCCCTATGGCAGGTGCAGTGTCTCCGTCTGACCACGGCCTCCTATGCCTGCGGCTGTGTCTGTATATGCAGCCCCCAGCCCTATGGCAGATGTAGTGTCTCCGTCTGACCACGGCCTCCTATGCCTGCGGCTGTGTGTCTGTATATGCAGCCCCCAACCCTATGACAGGTGCAGTGTCTCCGTCTGACCACGGCCTCCTATGCCTGCGGCTGTGTCTGTATATGCAGCCCCCAGCCCTATGGCAGGTGCAGTGTCTCCATCTGACCACAGCCTCCTATGCCTGTGGATGTGTGTCTGTATATGCAGCCCCCAGCCCTATGGCAGGTGCAGTGTCTCTGACCACGGCCTCCTATGCCTGCGGCTGTGTGTCTGTATATGCAGCCCCCAGCCCTATGGCAGGTGCAGTGTCTCCGACCACGGCCTCCTATGCCTGCGGCTGTGTGTCTGTATATGCAGCCCCCAGCCCTATGGCAGATGTAGTGTCTCCGTCTGACCACGGCCTCCTATGACTGCGGCTGTGTGTCTGTATATGCAGCCCCCAGCCCTATGGCAGATGTAGTGTCTCCGTCTGACCACGGCCTCCTATGCCTGCGGCTGTGTGTCTTTATATGCAGCTCCCATCCCTATGGCAGGTGCAGTGTCTCCGTCTGACCAGGGCCTCCTATGCCTGCGGCTGTGTGTCTGTATATGCAGCCCCCAGCCCTATGGCAGATGTAGTGTCTCCGTCTGACCACGGCCTCCTATGCCTGCGGCTGTGTCTGTATATGCAGCCCCCAACCCTATGGCAGATGTAGTGTCTCCGCCTGACCACGGCCTCCTATGCCTGCGGCTGTGTGTCTGTATATGCAGCCCCCAGCCCTATGGCAGGTGCAGTGTCTCCATCTGACCACAGCCTCCTATGCCTGTGGCTGTGTGTCTGTATATGCAGCCCCCAGCCCTATGGCAGATGTAGTGTCTCCGTCTGACCACGGCCTCCTATGCCTGCGGCTGTGTGTCTGTATATGCAGCCCCCAGCCCTATGGCAGATGTAGTGTCTCCATCTGACCACGGCCTCCTATGCCTGCGGCTGTGTCTGTATATGCAGCCCCCAACCCTATGGCAGATGTAGTGTCTCCGCCTGACCACGGCCTCCTATGCCTGCGGCTGTGTGTCTGTATATGCAGCCCCCAGCCCTATGGCAGGTGCAGTGTCTCCATCTGACCACAGCCTCCTATGCCTGTGGCTGTGTGTCTGTATATGCAGCCCCCAGCCCTATGGCAGATGTAGTGTCTCCGTCTGACCACGGCCTCCAATGCCTGCGGCTGTGTGTCTGTATATGCAGCCCCCAGCCCTATGGCAGGTGCAGTGTCTCCATCTGACCACAGCCTCCTATGCCTGCGCCTGTGTGTGTCTGTATATGCAGCCCCCAGCCCTATGACAGGTGCAGTGTCTCCGTCTGACCACGGCCTCCTATGCCTGCGGCTGTGTGTCTGTACAGTACCAGTCAAAAGTTTGGACACACCTTCTCATTCAATGGTTTTTATTTTAATTATTTTCTACATTGTAGATAGCAGGCAGAGATCCGCATAGGCTCGAAGCCACATAAGCACCCGGAATTTTTATGACATTTGGCTAAGGTAGGCAGGGCTAGCCTTAGTGATGGACAGTTGGGGTCAGGTGATTCAGGATGCCTATCAGGTGTAGGTAGGAGGAGTATATACAGGGGTATATAGGCCTGGGTGTAGGCAGCCATCTTCCTCTTAGCAGTTTTCTTCGGATGCAGTAAGGAGTGTCATTTGCATTACAGTGATTTCTTTGTATTCCCTGTCACGTTCTCTTTCCCTTTCACCTGCATTATTTTGTGCTGTTGCCCTCACTGTTTCCCCCCTTTGCACAATACCCGTCCGCGAAGATCAGCGCCCCCTCCCCGGCGCCTTGCTGAGGCTGCCCGCCCGCTCACGGCGGCTGGTTACCGCCAGCCGCGGGTGGTTCCCCCTCCCGCTGTTCCGCCCGCAGGAGAGCTGTTGCTGCTCTCCTCGGGCGGCGGTGTCTCCCCGGCAGCGGCTGCGGTCGGAGCTCGGCGCGGAGGTAGTGCCGCGCATGACGGGTCTCCGGCCTCCCTGGTCTTTCCGTCCTCCCTCCTCGCGGCTGCATTGAGTGGGTCACGTGACCTGCTGAATGGGTCCAGTGATGCCGCACAGCGGCGCGGTAATGTGGGGCTCTCCCCAGGCAGTTCCCCTGCAGGTGCCTGGCTGGTGGAGGGTTTAGTTTCCCGGGCAGCAATTTTGGGCGCAGCTCGGGGGGCGGGGCCCGCTTTTAACAACGCATCTGGGGGTGGGGTCGGTACCTCTTTTCCCCCCGCCGTTCCCCTGGTTCCCGCTCCGGTGGTGAGCGTGGGGGCGGCGGCATCGGGTATGGACGGGCAGGTAGCTGGGATCCATCCGGGTGCGCTCCCGGTGTCCAGATCCTGCTGCCATCGGGCGGTGGCCTGTGGCCCGGCGATGTGACGCCATCTGCTGGCCAGCTAATGGTACAGCAGATGGGGTCAGTCCACAATACCAAGGCCGCTTCGTTACCGGCAACGGGCGGTGGGTCTCAGGCTTCGCCCACGGGTTTCCTGCCGGCTGCGTCGGTGTTGGTGGCCGGGTTGGGTGCGCTACAATTCCAGGTCATGACCTCCCTGAATGCCAGGGGGGGCGGCCCCCCCCTTTTCCTGTCCCTTATTTGCCGCCGGCGTTTGTGCATTCGCAGGGCTCAGTACCCTCTTGGCCCGTCCCGACGGATCCGGGGTTGGGCCCTTTTCAGGGGTCTTACGCAGACGCATTATTGGTCGGGGATGTTTCCGCGGGCTCCGTTCGCTTGTCACCCAGGTTTTGCCCCTCCTTTGGTGCGGCCGTGGGCCCGGGGCGCGCGGAATCGTCGGCCGCGCCTGCCCCCCTTTTTTCCAGCCCCCCATCTTTCTGTTCCCCCCCCTCCATTGCCTCCTGGTCCCCCTCCGGCTGCTGCCGCTTTTGTACCCCCCCCCCTGTTGTCTCCCCGTCAGGTGTCGATGTGTTAAAGGGGGTCTCTCCCCCGGGAGGATCGTCTGGAGCCAGGGCGGTAGCAGCGTCCTGTGCAACGCAGATGGGATTGGCAGCACAGAGCGAGCAGGTGCGAACAGGCAAAGCTGGGGGGATCTCGGGTCCCTGTAGACGTGTTGCCCGGCCCCGCCGCCACGTCCGAAGAGGTGGGAGGTCCTGCTGGAACTGGTGAGATATTTAATCCTTCTTCTTTTTCTGATAGCTTTTCTTCCAGCTCTTCTTTTGATGATGTTTTTCCGGGTCTCCTAGGCGCCCGCGTAAATTAGCCAGGCTCATTGCGCATCGCATACTCACGAAAGATAGGAAGGTGAAGGGCAAGGGTTAGACGGTCGCGGCGGACCCTCCGCGTTTTTACGGAAAGGGTGCACTGCGCAAACACTGCGGTCACCAGGGGTTTGCGTAAGCGGATGAGGGAGAAAATTAGGTAGGGTAAATATGTAGACATGTTCACCCTTACGGATGACATGCGGAGGGCTTTCGATAAGGCTAGGAAAGCCGGGGGCATTGGGGAAAATGCATTTCGCAATTTTCAGCAGTGGCTCCGAGGGTTTTTAGTATTTACGGCGTGCTACGCCGAGACGAGGCGGAGTATCATAATACGGTCAAATATTTATCCCTGGTGCACGAGATGTGCTTGACCTCCAAGGGTTGCGCGGGGCGGGATTGCGACGAGAAATTCCATCGCAACCAGGACGGTAACCCTGCGCTACCCTTGGGTTTCGGGGACGTTGAAGTGTGGCTGGTGGTCACGCAACATAATAGGCCCCTCCCAGAGTCCCAAGGCGGTAAATCGGGATTGGGTGTTCGGCCGAGCCCGACTCTGGGGAACAAAGGAAATGCTTCGCTTTCAATGTTGGCAAGTGTTCCCGGGTTTTCGAACTGCCGTTTTCGCCACTCCTGCAAGGTGGGCAGCGGGGGACACCCGGCCAAGGATTGCAATTCCACTCCCGGGTCCCGGCCCTCGGAGGCTGCCGGGGTGCTTGGAAGTGGAAGGTAAGGCGTTTTCCCCCATTAACATCCCGGAATGGACCAAGTGGTTGGGTGCTTACCCCGACCTCACTTCCGGGCTGTTTTTGTTAGACGGTTTCCGTCACGGTTTCAGGCTTCCCATTCCAGATTCAGTCCTCGTTGTCTCCAGGCGCAATTCGAAGTCCACGCGCGATTTCCCTTCAGTGGTCTCTCACCGGCAGAATCTTGCAGGGTGCGGTACCAATCCTTTGACGAGGCCCTTCGGTTGGTCAAATCGGCGGGCCCCGGCGCCCTCCTGGCCAAGCTGGACATTGAGTCTGCTTTCCGCCTGCTGCCCATTCACCCCGATTCCCTTCGTTTCCTCAGTTTTCGGTTAGGGGGGGGGGGGGGGGAGAGTTCTAGGTTGACCGGTGCTTGCCGATGGGTTATTCTGTTTCTTGTGCCTATTTTGAGAATTTCAGTTCTTTTTTGGTTGGTGCGTGGTGTCTGCCTCCGGTCACCCGGGGGTTGCCCACTACATGGACGATTTTCTCTTTGTGGGTCCGAGGGACAGACCGGTTCGCGGGGATGTCCTGGGATTGGCTCAGCGTTTGTTCGGCGGCTGGGGGTGCCCGTGGCCTCGGGTAAGACCGAGGTGCCCACGGTTTGCCTCAGTTATTTGGGCATTGAAATCGATGCGGAGGCCGGCTGCTGCCGGCTTCCCGCCGATAGGGTGCACAAATTGCGGGGTCTTATAGAGCAATGCCTTTTCAGCCGTAGGGTCAGGTTACAACGAGTGCAGTCATTACTGGGGTTTTTCAACTTTGCGTGCAGGATCATACCCATGGGGCGCGTGTTCTGCCGTAGACTTGAGAGGTCTGTGGCAGGGGTTCGCAAGCCTCACCATACGGTGTATATTTCGCGCGAAATTAGGGAAGACTTGCAAATCGGGTCCACATTTTTGGTTTCCTTTAACCGGGAGGTGTTAGGACCAGCGGAGCGCTGTTCCAACGCCGCTTTGCAGCTGTTTAATGATGCTACCGGCTATTCGGGCTTCGGGGCTTTTTTCAGGAGGGAGTGGTGCGCCGCCCCTTGGCCGTTGTCATGGGTTTCCAGCGGTTTCACAAAGAACTTGCTTCTTTTGGAATTGTTCCCGTTGTTAGTGGCGGTTGAATTGTGGTTACCCAGCTTGCCGGATCGGAGTATTGTTTCCGCTGCGGCAATCTGGGTGTCGTACACGCAGTTAATAACCAACGTTCGTCCTCTCCGCAAGCTTTTCGCCTGTTGCGTTTGTTAGTGCTAAAATACCTGAGGCATAATATGCATTTAACGGCTGCGCATGTCCCGGGGGTTGGCAATAGAATCGCTGATGCGCTGTCCCGTTTTGAGTTTGGTAAGTTTCAGGAGCTGGTTCCTGAGGCGGCAGAAGGGGGTTTACCGGTTCTGCCCTTCCTGTGGAAGCTCGTTGACTAGGAGTTACGGTGGCCTGTTGCCTCGGTTTCGCTGGTGGCCATGTGGCCTAGTGGTGGCAGTCATGAACGCTGTCCGCGGTGAGTGGTTCCTGCCTATGCGGGTAGGACGCCGGCCTGGGTCGCGGAAGCCCGGTTTCAGTAGGCAGGTTTTGCGACCTGGCTGTTGGGAAGTCAGATGTTAAGTTGTGATTTGTTGCGCCAGTTGCGCGAACCCAAAAACGCGTTTTTACCCGTCGGTTCTTGAACGGCCAGCGTTCAGGAATGGAGGGTGTGAAGTGAATTTTTAAATTTTCCTCCGAGGGGGCCGAATTACAATTGGCATTTCACTCACGGTTCACGGGAGGTTTTTTGAGTTTTCTCCTTCACTTGGGTTCTTTATTATGCATGTTTTCGTTATGTTGCGGTGCTTGAATAATCTGCTGACGGTAGGAATTTTCCTTTACAGCGGCTTGGGAGGCATCCTATGGCGGGGCGAACAGGTGAGGTCTTTAGGGACAAGGTAGTCAGATGGTTATAATAATAATAATAATAATTTTATTTATATAGCGCTCTTTCTCCAACAGGACTCAAGGTGTTAGAGGTTACTTAGTCTGCTGTTTCGCCACGACCGAAGGTGGGGGCGGCCTGGCTGGATTTTATTTACATCGGGGGGAATGATATGGGTCGAGTCAAAGGCATCGACCTCATCCAGAGTATCAAGGCGGACTTGGTCGCGTTACTGACATAGTGCCCCGTTTCCAATGGCGGGGTGCTGTTCGTTTTTCTGCAATTGGGAAAGCTAGGAAGAAAGTTAATTCTGCAGTGTCAGTGTATGTGCAGGCGATAGGGGGTTTGGTTGTTAGGCACCCATTTTTAGTTCTTCGCAAGGTGCAGTTTTATAAGGAGGACGGGGTGCACCTTTCCCCTGCGGGTATTGGTGTGTTCTTAGAAAATATCTTTCGAGTTTTGTCGGGTTGAGTTTTTCCTTTGGTTTGGTTGGATGGCGGTCTGCGGGTTTTGCTGTCGAAAATCCTTGTTGTGGCGGAAAGTCGCTAGCAGCCAGCAGTCAAAAGTTACATAAGTGGTCACTGTGGGGCACCCCTTTTTGATAGAACAGCGAGTGTGCCCTCCCCTTGCGGGTGGACTACGGATGTTCCCGTACGGGTTTGTCCAAGGCTCTGCTAGAGTAAGGGGGGGTGAGTCCTGCGCAGTGCGGGTTATGTTTAAGGAGGCGGTTGTGAGTCCCCTCCTAGTTTTATTGGTTTATTATAGTTGACTGGTGCTGGTGAGTTGGTAGCGCCTTTTCTCGCCATCCTCTAATATTTAGCTTAAATGACAGGTCATCAAACAATAAATACCATTTTGACCTTTTAAATCTAGCAGTTGGTGTCCGTGTGGTTATTTCATAGTGATAAGCTAGCTAAGTGTTAATGTTAAGTGCGTCAGAATAAAGGCATGGGTGACTTATAATACTGAAGATATGAAAACTATGAAAGAACACATATGGAATTATGTTGCAAACAAAAACAAACAAACCAAAGTGTTAAACAAATCAAAATCGGTTTCATAGTTTAGATCCCTCAAAGTAGCCCCCTTTTGCTTTGATGACAGCTTGGCACACTCTTAATCAGCTTTATGAGGTAGTCTCCTGGAATGGTTTTCCAAACAGTCTTGAAGGAGTTCCCAGAGGTGCTGAGCACTTGTTGACTGTTTTTCCTTCACTTTGCGGACCAACTCATCCCAAACCATCTCAATTGGGTTTAGTTCGGGTGATTGTGGAGGCCAGGTCATCTGACGCAGCACTCCATCACTTTCTTTCTTGGTCAAGTAGCCCTTACCTAGCCTGGAGGCGTGTTTTGGGTCATTGTCTTGTTGAAAAAATAAGATTTTACTTACCGGTAAATCTATTTCTCGTAGTCCGTAGTGGATGCTGGGGACTCCGTAAGGACCATGGGGAATAGACGGGCTCCGCTGGAGACAGGGCACTTTAAGAAAGAATTTGGATACTGGTGTGCACTGGCTCCTCCCTCTATGTCCCTCCTCCAGACTTCAGTTAGAGAAACTGTGCCCAGAAGAGCTGACATTACAAGGAAAGGATTTTGGAATCCAGGGCAAGACTCATACCAGTCACACCAATCACACCGTATAACTCGTGATAAACTTACCCAGTTAACAGTATGAACAACAACAGAGCATCAGATCAACCCTGATGCAACCATAACATAACCCTTATTTAAGCAATAACTATATACAAGTATTGCAGAAGAAGTCCGCACTTGGGACGGGCGCCCAGCATCCACTACGGACTACGAGAAATAGATTTACCGGTAAGTAAAATCTTATTTTCTCGTCCTAGTGGATGCTGGGGACTCCGTAAGGACCATGGGGATTATACCAAAGCTCCCAAACGGGCGGGAGAGTGCAGATGACTCTGCAGCACCGAATGAGCAAACACAAGGTCCTCCTCAGCTAGGGTATCAAACTTGTTGAACTTTGCAAAGGTGTTTGAACCTGACCAAGTAGCCTCTCGGCAAAGCTGTAATGCCGAGACCCCTCGGGCAGCCGCCCAAGAAGAGCCCACCTTCCTTGTGGAATGGGCCTTAACTGATCTAGGCAGCGGCAACCCAGCCGCAGAATGAGCCTGCTGAATCGTGTTACAGATCCAGCGAGCAATAGTTTGCTTTGAAGCAGGCGCCCCAAGCTTGTTGGAAGCATACAGGATAAACAAAGATTCTGTTTCGCTGACCCTAGCCGTTCTGGCTACATAAACCTTCAAAGCCCTGACCACATCTAGTAACTCGGAATCCTCCAAGTCACGAGTAGCCACAGGCACCACAATAGGTTGGTTCATATGAAAAGGATGACACCACTTTTGGCAGAAATTGTGGACGGGTCCGCAATTCTGCCCTGTCCATATGGAAAACCAGATAGGGGCTTTTATGTGACAAAGCCGCTAATTCTGACACACGCCTAGCTGAAGCCAAGGATAATAGCATGACCACCTTCCACGTGAGAAATTTTAACTCCACGGTCTTAAGTGGCTCAAACCAGTGAGATTTCAGGAAACTCAACACCACGTTAAGATCCCAAGGTGCCACTGAAGGCACAAAAGGGGGCTGAATATGCAGCACTCCCTTTACAAACGTCTGGACTTCAGGAAGAGAAGCCAGTTCTTTTTGAAAGAAAATGGATAGAGCCGAAATCTGGACCTTAATGGAACCCAATTTCAGGCCCAAAGTCACTCCCGACTGTAGGAAGTGAAGGAAACGACCCAGCTGGAATTCCTCCGTAGGGGCATTCCTGGCCTCACACCAAGCAACATATTTTCGACATATACGGTGATAATGTTTAGCCGTCACGTCCTTCCTAGCCTTTATCAGCGTAGGAATAACCTCATCCGGAATGCCTTTTCCTGCTAGGATCCGGCGTTCAACCGCCATGCCGTCAAACGCAGCCGCGGTAAGTCTTGGAACAGACAGGGCCCTTGTTGCAACAAGTCCTGTCTTAGAGGCAGAGGCCATGGGTCCTCTGTGAGCATTTCTTGCAGATCCGGATACCAAGTCCTTCTTGGCCAATCCGGAACAATGAGTATTGTTCTCACTCTTCTTTTTCTTATGATTCTCAGCACCTTTGGTATGAGAGGAAGAGGAGGAAATACATAAATCGACTGGAACACCCACGGTGTCACTAGTGCGTCTACAGCTATCGCCTGAGGGTCTCTTGACCTGGCGCAATATCTCTGTAGCTTTTTGTTGAGGTGGGATGCCATCATGTCCACCTGTGGCAGTTCCCACCGCCTTGCAATCTGCGTGAAGACTTCTTGATGAAGTCCCCACTCTCCCAGTTGGAGGTCGTGCCTGCTGAGGAAGTCTACTTCCCAGTTGTCCACTCCCGGAATGAACACTGCTGACAGTGCTCTTACGTGATTCTCCGCCCAGTGAAGAATTCTGGTGGCTTCTACCATCGCCACCCTGCTCCTTGTGCCGCCTTGGCGGTTTACATGAGCCACTGTGGAGATATTGTCTGACTGAATCAGAACCGGTTGGTCGCGAAGCAGGGACTCCGCTTGACGTAGGGCGTTGTATATGGCCCTTAGTTCCAAGATGTTGATGTGAAGGCAAGTCTCCCGACTTGACGACAACCCTTGGAAATTTCTTCCCTATGTGACTGCCCCCCACCCTCGGAGGCTTGCATCCGTGGTCACCAGGACCCAGTCCTGAATGCCGAATCTGCGACCTTCGAGAAGGTGAGCACTCTGCAGCCACCACAGGAGAGACACCCTGGCCCTGGGGGATAGAGTGATTAACCGATGCATCTGAAGATGTGATCCGGACCACTTGTCCAGTAAGTCCCATTGGAAGGTCCTCGCATGGAACCTGCCGAAGGGAATGGCCTCGTATGATGCCACCATCCTTCCCAGGACTCGAGTGCAGTGATGCACTGACACCTGTTTTGGTTTTAATAGATTCCTGACCAGTGTCACGAGCTCCTGAGCTCTCTCTATCGGGAGATAAACCCTTTTCTGGTCTGTGTCTAGGATCATGCCTAGGAGAGGCAGATGAGCTGTAGGAACCAACTGCGACTTTGGGATATATAGAATCCAGCCGTGTTGCCGTTACACTTCCAGAGAAAGTGATACGCTGTTCAGCCACTGCTCTCTTGATCTCGCTTTTATGAGGAGATCGTCCACGTACGTGATAATAGTGACACCTTGCTTCCGCAGGAGCGCCATCATTTCCGCCATTACCTTGGTGAACCTTCACGGGGCCGTGGAGAGACCAAACGGCAACGTCTGAAATTGGTAATGACAATCCCGTACCACAATTCTGAGGTACGCCTGATGAGGTGGATAAATGGGGACATGGTGTGCATCCTTTATGTCCCGAGTCACCATAAAATCTCCCCCTTTCAGGCTTGCAATGACCGCTCTTAGCGATTCCATCTTGAACTTGAACCTTTCCAGGTATATGGTCAGGGATTTTAAATTCAATATGGGTCTGACCGAACCGTCCGGTTTCGGTACTACCACATGGTCGAATAATAACCCCCTCCTTGTTGAAGGAGGGGAACCATGACCACCACCTGTTGAAGATACAATTTGTGAATTGCAGTTACCACTGTTCCCCTCTCGTGGGGGGAAGCCGGCAGGGCCGTCGGTGAGGGGGCATCTTCTCAAAGTCCAGCTTGTATCCCTGAGACACAATATCTATTGCCCAGGGATCTAACAGGGAGTGAACCCACTTGTGGCTGAACTTACGAAGGCGTGCCCCCACCGGGCCTAGCTCCGCCTGTGGAGCCCCAGCGACATGCGGTGGATTTTTGTAGAGGCCGGGGAGGACTTCTGTTCCTGGGAACTAGCTGTGTTGTGCAGCTTCTTTCCTCTGCCCCCGCCTCTGGCAAGAAAGGACGCACCTCGGACTTTCTTGTTTCTTTGTTCGAAAGGCTGCATTTGATAATGTTGTGCTTTCCTAGGCTGTGCAGGAATATAAGGCAAAAAATCAGAATTACCAGCTATAGCTGTGGAGACCAGGTCTGAGAACCCTTCTCCACACAATCCTCAGCCTTCCATATGCCTCTTAAGTCGACATCATCTGTCCATTGCATATTCTACAGGACACGTCAAGCAGAAATCGACATAGCTTTGACTCTAGGACCCAGTATACTCATGTCTCTTTGGGCATGATATAGATATATATATATATATATATATATATATTTCTTTCTTTCTTTCTTAAGACAGCATCTTTAATATATATATATATATATATATATATATTCATTCTACATACTAGGGTCTCAATCTCTGCTGATAAGGTACCTGTCCACGCTGCCACAGCGCTATAAACCCATGCCGACACAATCGCCGGTCTGAGTAGTGTACCAGAATGTGCACGCTATCTGCAGGATCCCTGAGAATAGCGGTTACGTCAGGGCTACCTTTTGGGCAAACGTGACACCCTAGGGGAAGATTCCCATCACATCCTGGCCCTAGTGGGGAAATGATACTGCCTGAGAATTCTTTGTGGGAAACTGCAGTCTCTTGTCTGGAGATTCCCGCTCTTTTTCATCATGAGAGGAGGGAAATTTACCTCAGCTTTCTTCCCCTTAAACATGTGTACCCTTGTGTCAGGGACAGATGAGTCATCAGTAATATGCAAATCATCTTTTATTACAATAATCATATATTGAATACTCTTCTGCCATTTTGGCTGTAACTTTGCATTATCGTAGTCGACACTGGAGTCAACCTCCGTGTCGATATCAGTGTTTATTATTTTGGATAGTGAGCATTGAGAGACTCTGAAGGTCTCTGCGACATAGGGACAGACATGGGTAGATTTCCTGTCTGTTCTCTAATCTTTTGTGCAATAAATTCACCTTAGCACTTAATTACACATATCCAAACAGGTGTCGGCGTTGTCGACGGAGACACCCACATATTTGCTCTCTCTCCTCCTTAGGGGAGCCTTTTACCTCAGACATGTCGACACACATGTACCGACACACCACACACACAGGGGATGCTCTATTTGAAGACAGTTCCCCCACAAGGCCCTTTGGAGAGACAGGGAGAGAGTATGCCAGCACACACCCCAGCGCTATATGTCCCAGGAATCACACAGTAACTTAGTGTTCACCCAGTAGCTGCTGTATATACTGTTTTTGCACCAAATTTATGTGCCCCCCCTCTCTTTTTACCCTCTTCTACCGTGATTCTGCAGGGAAGAGCCTGGGGAGCTTCCTCTCAGCGGAGCTGTGGAGAGAAAATGGCGCTGGTGAGTGCTGAGGAAGAAGCCCCGCCCCCTCAGCGGCGGGCTTCTGCCCCACGTTTTTGTGTAAAAATATGGCGGGGGCCGATGCATATATACAGTGCCCAACTGTATATATGCCCACTTTTGCCAAGAGGTCTCTAATAGCTGCCCAAGGCGCCCCTCCCCCCCCCCCCCCCCAGCGCTCTGCACCCTTCAGTGACCGGAGTATGTGGGTTTAGTGTGGGAGCAATGGCGCACAGCTGCAGTGCTGTGCGCTACCTCATATGAAGACTGGAGTCTTCTGCCGCCAATTTCGAAGTCTTCTTGCTTCTGTCACCGGCTTCTGTCTTCCGGCTCTGCGAGGGGGACGGCGGCGCGGCTCCGGGATCGGACGACCAAGGGTGCGATCCTGTGTACGATCCCTCTGGAGCGAATGGTGTCCAGTAGCCTAAGAAGCAGGACCTATCTTCAGAGAGAAGGGCTGCTTCTCTTCCCTCAGTCCCACGATGCAGGGAGTCTGTTGCCAGCAGAGCTCCCTGAAAATAAAAAACCTAACAAAATACTTTCTTATAGCAAGCTCAGGAGAGCTCACTGAACAGCACCCAGCTCGTCCGGGCACAGATTCAAACTGAGGTCTGGAGGAGGGACATAGAGGGAGGAGCCAGTGCACACCAGAATCTAAATTCTTTCTTAAAGTGCCCTGTCTCCTGCGGAGCCCGTCTATTCCCCATGGTCCTTACGGAGTCCCCAGCATCCACTAGGACGTTAGAGAAACAAATGATGGTCCAGTAAGTGCAAACCAGATGGGATGGAATGGCGCTGCAGAATGCTGTGGTAGCCATGATGGTTAAGTGTACCTTGAATTTTGAATAAATCACCAACAGTGTCACCAGCAAAGCACCCCCACACCATCACACCTCCTCCTCCTCCATGCGTCACAGTGGGAACCCCACAGGCAGAAATCATCCGCTCACCTTCTCTGCATCTCACAAAGACACGGTGGTTGGAAAAATCTGAAATTTGGACTCATCAGAGCAAAGTACAGATTTCCACTGGTCTAATGTCCATTCCTTGTGTTTATTGGCCCAAACAATTCTCTTCTTGTTGTTCATCCTCAGTAGTGGAATCTTGGCTGCAATGAGACCATGAAGGCCTGATTCACGCAGTCTCCTCTGAACAGTTGGAGTTGAGATTTGTCTGCTACTTGAACTCTGCGGGATCTAATCTGAGGTGCTGTTAAGCAGCGGTTTCTGAGGCTGGTAACTCTAATGAACGTATCCTCTGCAGCAGAGCTTACTCTTGGTCTTCCTTTCCTGGGGCGGTCCTCATGAGAGCCATTTTCATCATAGCATTTAATGGTTTTTGCAACTGCACTTTAGGATACATTTGTTAGAATTCAATGTTAGGATTCACCTGCCATAATGTTTGGCAGGTGAAAGGTAAGACGGGGTTAAATGCTGGAGTAATTACTGCAGGGTAGACAATCTAGCAAGGGAGCAGTTAATAGAATAATCACTGGATACAGAGTGTCCTGGTTCTGGAACAGAATAGCTGGGAACAATCAGAATTATGACATACAGGCTATGAATGTGTAGCTGTACCAAAGACGTAATGAGAGCTCAATAATGCGGCACAGAACTAAAACACAGGTGACTGCAGCTGAGGAATTGGTGCCCAGCTCTGAATTAGAATATGGCTGCAGCACAAAAGTAAAGACAATATCCCCTGCTCTGAATAATGACCCTACACAGGAATGATGAAGTTTGTGATGACTTTATTAACTGCAGAACCTATTTCCAAGTAGTGATCCTTCATAACATGGTAAAAGCAAAGCACAAAAGGTCAAATGAGAGCTTGCAGAGGTTAATAACTTGAGAATCCACAGAGCATACTTTAAGTCCACAGTAACCAAATAAATGCAGTGTTCTCAGCATAAAGGGAGTACTTGAAAATATCCACAAGGCATAGGTAAAGTTTACAATACTTAACTAAAGTAGTCCTGGAAACATGATCAGGCAAAGACAGGAGGGCATTGACCGGCAATCCAGACTTTCAGTATAAACAAGAGTTTGGACTAAGAGAACCAGGCAATCCAGATAGTTCTTGGCAGAAAGTAATTATAATCATATAACCGACACAGGAGATCTACACTGGCTAGTTTATAACAGCCACACTAACCAATGACAAAAAGCCAGGCTGGGAGTGTTAACTCTAATTACAAACCCTATGCACCTGCAGAGCTGCATGTACACATAGAGCCTAAGTAACAGAAAACACAGGAAGACACAGATGGATCAGCTGACACCAGGTGCATTCTGAACAGAATCATAACAACATTCAAAGTCCTTGAAATTTTCCATATCGACTGACCTTCATGTCTTAAAGTAATGATGGACTGTCGTTTCTCTTTGCTGAATTGAGTGATTCGTGCCATAATATGTATTACAACAGTAGTCAAATAGGGGTGTCCACTGTGTACTAACCCTACCTCTGCACAACACAACTGATGGTCTCAAACACATTAAGAAGGCAAGTAATTCCACAGATTGACTCTTGACAAGGCACACCTGTTACTTCCAAACCATTCCAGGAGACAGAGAATGCCAAGAGTGTGTAAAGCTGTCATCAAAGCAAAAGGGGGCTACTTTGAGGAATCGAAAATATAAAACAGTTTGATTTGTTTAACACTTTTTTGTTTACCACATAATTCCATATGTGTTCTTTCATAGTTTTCATGTCTTCAGTATTAATCTACAATGTAGAAAATAATAAAAATAAATAAAAACCATTGAATGAGAAGGTGCGTCCAAACTTTTGACTGGTACTGTATAAGCAGCCCCCAGTCCCATGGCTGGTGCAGTGTCTCCGTCTGACCACAACCTCCTATGCCTGCAGCTGTGCATACCTCCCAACATGACCCTCTCCAGGAGGGACACAATGCTCTGCTTCTGGACTTCCCGCTTAATGTATGATTGCTGGCACCTGTGTTGAACAGGTTAATGGATAAGAAAGGTGTTTCAGCACAGGTGATGGTAATCATACAGTAAGAGGGAAGTGCAGGAGCAGAGCATTGTGTCCTCCTGGAGAGGGTCATGTTGGGAGGTATGAGCTGTGTGTCTGTATATGCAGCCCCCAGCCCTAGGGCAGGTGAAGTGTCTTAGTGTGACCATGGCCTCCTATGCCTGTGGCTGTGTGTCTGTATATGCAGCCCCCAGCCCTAGGGCAGGTGAAGTGTCTTAGTCTGACCACGGCCTCCAATGCCTGCAGCTGTGTGTCTGTATATACAGCCCCCTGCCCAATGGCAGGTGCAGTGTCTCCGTCTGACCACGGCCTCCTATGCCTGCAGCTGTGTGTCTGTATATGCAGCCCCCAGCCCATGACAGGTGCAGTGTCTCCGTCTGACCACGGGTTAGGGTTGGCTCCCTGATCTCTAGCGGTCAGGCTCTGTGTTCCCAGCTTACTATGACTCTCTCAGGGGTCTATTTGCTAAGCCTTGGATGGAGATAAAGTACCAGCCAATTGGCTCCTAACTGTCATTTTTCAAACAAGGCCTGTGGCATGGCAGTTAGGAGCTGATTGGCTGGTACTTTATCACCATCCAAGGCTTAGCAAATAGACTCCTCAGTGTACAGCGGTATCAGAGTACAGAAAGCTACAAACAGTATTTCACACAGGGAGGGTTCAGTTTAGGCTGGGGGGAGGGGGTCTAGGTTTAGCCATTCCCGGGGAGAGTTAGGCTGCGAGAACGGAAGTTAGGGTTAGGCACCACTGGGGAGGGTTAGGGTTAGGCTGCAGGGTGGCTTTTCTGGTCCTAGCCCGAATTCTTAAAGCTATTTTAGACCCAGTCTGGTCCCCTTGGGTCACAGCCCCCCAACCCCGAAGGCTGGCATCCATCGTCAGTAGAGTCCAAGACTGTGTTTTGAAACTCCGACCCTCCACCAGATCTGTAGCCACCACAGCAGGGAGATCCTTGCTCTCTGCGATAGTGTTATACCCTGGTACATGTGTAGATGAGAACCTGACCACTTGTCTAACAGATCCAGCTGGAACGGGCGTGCATGAAACCTGCCGTACTGAATCGCCTCATATAAGGCCACCATCTTGCCCAGCAATCGAATGCAAAGATGGATCAACACTTTGCGTGGTCTTCGCACCGAGCGGACCATAGTCTGAATAGTTAAGGCCTTGTCCATTAGAAGGTATACCTTCTGCGATACTGTATCCAGGATCATTCCCAGAAACTGAATTCTCTGAGATGGCTCCAGGTGATATTTCTGTAAATTTAGGATCCAACCGTGATCCGTAAGCAGATGAGTCGTTAAATCGATGCTGTGCAACAGCCGTTCCCTGGACACCGCCTTTATCAGGAGATCGTCAAGATATGGACATCACAAAAACCCAAGAGGTGCAGCTCAATGGGTTGATGACCAGGCACACCTGTTGTTGTAATAACTTAGTAGGGTTGGCACAGCAATATTCTTTAGAGAAGTTAATGCACACCGAGGTAAAGGATACGACTGTAAATTGTAGTTCTTTACACACTTTAAATGTACTAAAAGAATTAAATGATATTTTTCTTAAGTATAACATTGTAAATTATTTGGTCAACATAGCCCACTCCAACACAGGTGGGGGAGGTGCTGAATGCTGGATACTGTAAGAGAACAGCAGATAAAACCCCAGCAGTAGCCCAGAGCTCGTTACAGTACATAGCATATAAACGCTGCTCCCTGCTAAACATTTCATTTACTGTCTGTCCATATGAAAAACAGGGACTAAGAAACTCATCCTGAGGGTGGGACAATGGGGGGCTATATCCGAGCAGGGAGTCCCACTATGGGAGGGCTAATATTGCTCGCTGAGAGATTCAACTACACAAGGGCGGTGCTGAGATGTCAGGGGGGAGGATGGGCTGCCGACACCCTCCGAGGCTCCCAACCCCTGCCTGCCATTCCTGTCCCCAGACCACCATTCTCCTCAGCCCCCTCAGGTAACACACTGCCGCTACCCTCACTGACAGCCTGAGACCACCCACACTGAGGCAGCTGCCGCATCGCAGGTCCACTCCCGCTGACTACATACCCTTCAACATGACCCGTTCCATTAGCAGAATTTGCTATCCTGTGGAGCGCATGCTGTGACCCGCCCATCGCTGAGAAAGGCCGCCCAGCATGCTGACCGGCGCATCCCCCCCTTCAACAAGCAGAAATTGCTTAGCTGCGCCCGCAGGAGACCCGCCGCCATCTTCCCAATCACAGCGGCTGCGTGTTATGTCACGCAGCCATCGCGATCACGCCCCCGTTCATGCTGCACTTCCCCCTGTTTATCCGGCTAAGCCCCCCACAACGCTCCGTCTCCTTCCAGGAAATGGAGCGTTGCCCGCCCTGCGACCGCCTCTGCCTGATTGACAGGCAGAGGCAATCACATTTTCTGTGGCCCCCCCGCAGAAAATGCGAGCACATGCGCAGAACGGGCGCTGCGCATGCGCCCGCATCTTTTTCTCAAAAATTCCAGTTGGAACGCACACTGCGATACAACCTGAATTAGCCCCAAAATGCTCTGTTCCTGGACTTCCTTGCCAGTGGCAGTTGCAGCACAGTCCACAATTCAAATAGGGGAGCCAATGGAATGGGTCATGTTGCAGGGTATGTTGTCCCACCTCCCCATCTGTCTGTCTGATCTCATCTCTGTTATGGTGGGATGAGGCCCGTGGTGGGAGCTATGAGAGCAGGGGCATGAGGCCTTCCTACACTCTCCCTGCATAGACATATAGCAGGATTGTATAACAGTTTTTCAAATGGGAATAACCTGAAAATAATTGATTTTCTAATATATTTTTTAACATGTGGAACTGAAATCCCAATCTGAGCTTACATTTCCACTGCACATGCGTGATCCAACTAGCCCAGCTCATGTATGTGCAGATCCCGTCATACTGGCCTGGTGAGGCTGCAAGCCAACGCTTACCGCTCATACTATCTCCAATTATTAGTACATAGGGAGTAATTCCAAGTTGATCGCAGCAGGAACTTTGTTAGCAGTTGGGCAAAACCATGTGCACTGAGGGAGGGTAGATATAACATGTGCAGAGAGAGTTAGATTTGGGTGGGGTGTGTTCAAACTGAAATCTAAATTGCAGTGTAAAAATAAAGCAGCCAGTATTTACCCTGCACAGAAACACTATACCCACCCAAATCTAACTCTCTCTGCACATGTTATATCTGCCCCCCCTCCCTGCCGTGCACATGGTTTTGCCCAACTGCTATAAAATTTCCTTCTGCGATCAACTTGGAATTACCCCCATAGACCCCTGAGAGAACATTATGGCAGGTCAGACGTTTGGCAGCTACAAAGATGAAAAAGCTTTAGCACAAATACTTGCCTGTTATAAAGCTTATAGTAGAACCATCACAACAGCTCAGCTCCGGCTCCCCCCACGTCACCATTGTAACCCTGAAGTTATAATACCAGGCAGGGAGCAAATTGATGAGTCTCTGAAAGAATCAGGAAGAGAAATGTGTTATACGCTGTAAACTACTGCACACGCTACTATAGTATATGCTGTAAACTACTGTATACGCTACTATACAATATGCTGTAAACTACTGTACACGCTACTATACAACATGCTGTAAACTACTGTACACGCTACTATACAATATGCTGTAAACTACTGTACACGCTACTATACAATATGCTGTAAACTACTGTACACGCTACTATACAATATGCTGTAAACTACTGTACACGCTACTATACAATATGCTGTAAACTACTGTACACGCTACTATAGTATATGCTGTAAACTACTGTAAACGCCACTATAGTATATGCTGTAAACTACTGTAAACGCCACTATAGTATATGCTGTAAACTACTGTACACGCTACTATACAATATGCTGTAAACTACTGTATACGCTACTATACAATATGCTGTAACTACTGCACACGCTACTATACAATATGCTGTAAACTACTGTAAACGCCACTATACTATATGCTGCAAACTACTGTACACGCTACTATACAATATGCTGTAAACTACTGTATACGCCACTATACTATATGCTGCAAACTACTGTACACGCTACTATACAATATGCTGTAAACTACTGTAAACGCCACTATACTATATGCTGTAAACTACTGTACACGCTACTATACAATATGCTGTAAACTACTGTATACGCTACTATACAATATGCTGTAAACTACTGTATACGCCACTATACAATATGCTGTAAACTACTGTACACGCCACTATACAATATGCTGTAAACTACTGTACACGCTACTATACAATATGCTGTAAACTACTGTACACGCTACTATACAATATGCTGTAAACTACTGTAAACGCCACTATACAATATGCTGCAAACTACTGTATACGCTACTATACAATATGCTGTAAACTACTGTACACGCTACTATACAATATGCTGTAAACTACTGTAAACGCTACTATACAACATGCTGTAAACTACTGTAAACGCCACTATACTATATGCTGCAAACTACTGTACACGCTACTATACAATATGCTGTAAACTACTGTACACGCTACTATACAATATGCTGTAAACTACTGTAAACGCCACTATACTATATGCTGCAAACTACTGTACACGCTACTATACAATATGCTGTAAACTACTGTAAACGCCACTATACAACATGCTGTAAACTACTGTATACGCTACTATACAATATGCTGTAAACTACTGTACACGCTACTATACAATATGCTGTAAACTACTGTAAACGCCACTATACAATATGCTGTAAACTACTGTAAACGCCACTATACAACATGCTGTAAACTACTGTACACGCTACTATACAATATGCTGTAAACTACTGTAAACGCCACTATACAACATGCTGTAAACTACTGTACACGCTACTATACTATATGCTGCAAACTACTGTACACGCTACTATACAATATGCTGTAAACTACTGTACACGCTACTATACAATATGCTGTAACTACTGTATACGCTACTATACAACATGCTGTAAACTACTGTAAACGCCACTATACAACATGCTGTAAACTACTGTACACGCTACTATACAATATGCTGTAAACTACTGTAAACGCCACTATACTATATGCTGCAAACTACTGTATACACTACTATACAATATGCTGTGAACTACTGTATACGCTACTATACTATATGCTGTAAACTACTGTACACGCTACTATACAATATGCTGTAAACTACTGTATACGCTACTATACAACATGCTGTAAACTACTGTACACGCTACTATACAATATGCTGTAAACTACTGTACACGCTACTATACAATATGCTGTAAACTACTGTACACGCTACTATACAATATGCTGTAAACTACTGTACACGCTACTATACAATATGCTGTAAACTACTGTACACGCTACTATACAATATGCTGTAAACTACTGTACACGCTACTATACAATATGCTGTAAACTACTGTACACGCTACTATACAATATGCTGTAAACTACTGTACACGCTACTATACAATATGCTGTAAACTACTGTACACGCTACTATACAATATGCTGTAAACTACTGTACACGCTACTATACTATATGCTGCAAACTACTGTATACGCTACTATACAATATGCTGTGAACTACTGTATACGCTACTATACTATATGCTGTAAACTACTGTACACGCTACTATACAATATGCTGTAAACTACTGTACACGCTACTATACAACATGCTGTAAACTACTGTACACGCTACTATACTATATGCTGCAAACTACTGTATACACTACTATACAATATGCTGTGAACTACTGTATACGCTACTATACAACATGCTGTAAACTACTGTATACGCTACTATACTATATGCTGTAAACTACTGTACACGCTACTATACAATATGCTGTAAACTACTGTACACGCTACTATACAATATGCTGTAAACTACTGTATACGCTACTATACAATATGCTGTAAACTACTGTATACGCTACTATACAATATGCTGTAAACTACTGTACACGCTACTATACAATATGCTGTAAACTACTGTACACGCTACTATACAATATGCTGTAAACTACTGTACACGCTACTATACAACATGCTGTAAACTACTGTATACGCTACTATACAACATGCTGTAAACTACTGTATACGCTACTATACAATATGCTGTAAACTACTGTACACGCTACTATACAATATGCTGTAAACTACTGTACACGCTACTATACAACATGCTGTAAACTACTGTACACGCTACTATACAACATGCTGTAAACTACTGTATACGCTACTATACAATATGCTGTAAACTACTGTATACGCTACTATACAACATGCTGTAAACTACTGTATACGCTACTATACAACATGCTGTAAACTACTGTACACGCTACTATACAATATTCTGTAAACTACTGTACACGCTACTATACAATATGCTGTAAACTACTGTACACGCTACTATACAATATGCTGTAAACTACTGTACACGCTACTATACAATATTCTGTAAACTACTGTACACGCTACTATACAATATGCTGTAAACTACTGTATACGCTACTATACAACATGCTGTAAACTACTGTATACGCTACTATACAATATGCTGTAAACTACTGTATACGCTACTATACAACATGCTGTAAACTACTGTATACGCTACTATACAATATGCTGTAAACTACTGTATACGCTACTATACAATATGCTGTAAACTACTGTACACGCTACTATACAACATGCTGTAAACTACTGTACACGCTACTATACAACATGCTGTAAACTACTGTACACGCTACTATACAACATGCTGTAAACTACTGTACACGCTACTATACAATATGCTGTGAACTACTGTATACGCCACTATACAATATGCTGTAAACTACTGTACACGCTACTATACAATGTGCTGTAAACTACTGTACACGCTACTATACAATATGCTGTAAACTACTGTATACGCCACTATACTATATGCTGTAAACTACTGTACACGCTACTATACAACATGCTGTAAACTACTGTACACGCTACTATACAACATGCTGTGAACTACTGTATACGCTACTATACAATATGCTGTAAACTACTGTATACGCTACTATACAACATGCTGTAAACTACTGTATACGCTACTATACAACATGCTGTAAACTACTGTACACGCTACTATACAATATTCTGTAAACTACTGTATACGCTACTATACAATATGCTGTAAACTACTGTACACGCTACTATACAATATTCTGTAAACTACTGTACACGCTACTATACAATATGCTGTAAACTACTGTATACGCTACTATACAACATGCTGTAAACTACTGTATACGCTACTATACAACATGCTGTAAACTACTGTATACGCTACTATACAACATGCTGTAAACTACTGTATACGCTACTATACAATATGCTGTAAACTACTGTATACGCTACTATACAATATGCTGTAAACTACTGTACACGCTACTATACAATGTGCTGTAAACTACTGTATACGCTACTATACAATGTGCTGTAAACTACTGTATACGCTACTATACAATGTGCTGTAAACTACTGTACACGCTACTATACAATGTGCTGTAAACTACTGTATACGCTACTATACAATGTGCTGTAAACTACTGTACACGCTACTATACAATGTGCTGTAAACTACTGTATACGCTACTATACAATATTCTGTAAACTACTGTACACGCTACTATACAATATGCTGTAAACTACTGTATACGCTACTATACAATATGCTGTAAACTACTGTACACGCTACTATACAACATGCTGTAAACTACTGTATACGCTACTATACAATATGCTGTAAACTACTGTACACGCTACTATACAACATGCTGTAAACTACTGTACACGCTACTATACAACATGCTGTAAACTACTGTATACGCTACTATACAACATGCTGTAAACTACTGTACACGCTACTATACAACATGCTGTAAACTACTGTACACGCTACTATACAATATGCTGTAAACTACTGTACACGCTACTATACAATATGCTGTAAACTACTGTACACGCTACTATACAATATGCTGTAAACTACTGTACACGCTACTATACAATATGCTGTAAACTACTGTATACGCTACTATACAATGTGCTGTAAACTACTGTATACGCTACTATACAATGTGCTGTAAACTACTGTACACGCTACTATACAATGTGCTGTAAACTACTGTATACGCTACTATACAATGTGCTGTAAACTACTGTATACGCTACTATACAATGTGCTGTAAACTACTGTACACGCTACTATACAATATGCTGTAAACTACTGTACACGCTACTATACAATGTGCTGTAAACTACTGTACACGCCACTATACAATATGCTGTAAACTACTGTACACGCCACTATACAATATGCTGTAAACTACTGTACACGCCACTATACAATATGCTGTAAACTACTGTACACGCTACTATACAATATGCTGTAAACTACTGTATACGCTACTATACAATGTGCTGTAAACTACTGTACACGCTACTATACAATATGCTGTAAACTACTGTACACGCCACTATACAATATGCTGTAAACTACTGTACACGCTACTATACAATATGCTGTAAACTACTGTACACGCCACTATACAATATGCTGTAAACTACTGTACACGCCACTATACAATATGCTGTAAACTACTGTATACGCTACTATACAATGTGCTGTAAACTACTGTACACGCTACTATACAATATGCTGTAAACTACTGTACACGCCACTATACAATATGCTGTAAACTACTGTACACGCTACTATACAATGTGCTGTAAACTACTGTACACGCCACTATACAATATGCTGTAAACTACTGTACACGCCACTATACAATATGCTGTAAACTACTGTACACGCCACTATACAATATGCTGTAAACTACTGTACACGCTACTATACAATATGCTGTAAACTACTGTATACGCTACTATACAATGTGCTGTAAACTACTGTACACGCTACTATACAATATGCTGTAAACTACTGTACACGCCACTATACAATATGCTGTAAACTACTGTACACGCTACTATACAATATGCTGTAAACTACTGTATACGCTACTATACAATGTGCTGTAAACTACTGTACACGCCACTATACAATATGCTGTAAACTACTGTACACGCTACTATACAATATGCTGTAAACTACTGTATACGCTACTATACAATGTGCTGTAAACTACTGTACACGCTACTATACAATATGCTGTAAACTACTGTACACGCTACTATACAATGTGCTGTAAACTACTGTACACGCTACTATACAATATGCTGTAAACTACTGTATACGCTACTATACAATGTGCTGTAAACTACTGTATACGCCACTATACAATATGCTGTAAACTACTGTACACGCTACTATACAATATGCTGTAAACTACTGTACACGCTACTATACAATATGCTGTAAACTACTGTACACGCTACTATACAACATGCTGTAAACTACTGTACACGCTACTATACAATATGCTGTAAACTACTGTACACGCTACTATACAATATGCTGTAAACTACTGTATACGCTACTATACAATATGCTGTAAACTACTGTACACGCCACTATACAATATGCTGTAAACTACTGTATACGCCACTATACAATATGCTGTAAACTACTGTACACGCTACTATACAATATGCTGTAAACTACTGTACACGCTACTATACAATATGCTGTAAACTACTGTATACGCTACTATACAATATGCTGTAAACTACTGTATACGCTACTATACAATGTGCTGTAAACTACTGTATACGCTGCTATACAATATGCTGTAAACTACTGTACACGCTACTATACAATATGCTGTAAACTACTGTATACGCTACTATACAATATGCTGTAAACTACTGTATACGCCACTATACAATATGCTGTAAACTACTGTACACGCTACTATACAATGTGCTGTAAACTACTGTATACGCTACTATACAATGTGCTGTAAACTACTGTATACGCTACTATACAATGTGCTGTAAACTACTGTATACGCTACTATACAATATGCTGTAAACTACTGTACACGCTACTATACAATGTGCTGTAAACTACTGTATACGCTACTATACAATGTGCTGTAAACTACTGTACACGCTACTATACTATATGCTGTAAACTACTGTATACACTACTATACAATATGCTGTAAACTACTGTACACGCTACTATACAACATGCTGTAAACTACTGTATACGTTTTGGCAAAACCTCCCTGAAATTTTTTTGTTGGATTCGGGTGTGTTTTGGATTCGGGTGTTTTTTCACAAAAAACCCTCAAAAACAGCTTAAATCATAGAATTTGGGGGTCATTTTGATCCCATAGTATTATTAACCTCAATAACCATAATTTCCACTCATTTCCAGTCTATTCTGAACACCTCACAATATTATTTTTAGTCCTAAAATTTGCACCGAGGTCGCTGAATGACTAAGCTAAGCGACCCAAGTGGGCAGCACAAACACCTGGCCCATCTAGGAGTGGCACTGCAGTGTCAGACAGGATGGCACTTCAAAAAATAGTCCCCAAACAGCACATGATGCAAAGAAAGAAAGAGGCGCACCAAGGTGGCTGGATGGTTAAGCTAAGCGACTCAAGTGGCCGACACAAACAACTGGCCCATCTAGGAGTGGCACTGTAGTGTCAGACAGGATGGCAGATTTAAAAAATAGTCCCCAAACACCACATGATGCAAAGAAAAAAAGAGGTGCACCAAGGTCGCTGGATGGATAGTATACTTGACGACACAGGTAGGTAGAGCAGTGGACTACAGTACCGTACTGCTACATATTATATACTGGTGGTCAGCAAAATTATGCACTGTCCTCCTACTACTGCGCACAACAACTAAAATGCACCACAGGTATGGATGGATAGTATACTTGACGACACAGAGGTAGGTAGAGCAGTGTACTACTGTACCGTACTGCTATATATTATATACTGGTGGTCAGCAAAATTATGCACTGTCCTCCTACTACTGCGCACAACAACTAAAATGCACCACAGGTATGGATGGATAGTATACTTGATGACACAGAGGTAGGTAGAGCAGTGGACTACTGTACCGTACTGCTATATATTATATACTGGTGGTCAGCAAAATTATGCACTGTCCTCCTACTACTGCGCACAACTAAAATGCACCATAGGTATGGATGGATAGTATACTTGACGACACAGAGGTAGGTAGAGCAGTGTACTACTGTACCGTACTGCTATATATTATATACTGGTGGTCAGCAAAATTATGCACTGTCCTCCTACTACTGCGCACAACAACTAAAATGCACCACAGGTATGGATGGATAGTATACTTGACGACACAGAGGTAGGTAGAGCAGTGGACTACTGTACCGTACTGCTATATATTATATACTGGTGGTCAGCAAAATTATGCACTGTCCTCCTACTACTGCGCACAACAACTAAAATGCACCACAGGTATGGATGGATAGTATACTTGATGACACAGAGGTAGGTAGAGCAGTGGACTACTGTACCGTACTGCTATATATTATATACTGGTGGTCAGCAAAATTATGCACTGTCCTCCTACTACTGCGCACAACTAAAATGCACCATAGGTATGGATGGATAGTATACTTGACGACACAGAGGTAGGTAGAGCAGTGTACTACTGTACCGTACTGCTATATATTATATACTGGTGGTCAGCAAAATTATGCACTGTCCTCCTACTACTGCGCACAACAACTAAAATGCACCACAGGTATGGATGGATAGTATACTTGACGACACAGAGGTAGGTAGAGCAGTGGACTACTGTACCGTACTGCTATATATTATATACTGGTGGTCAGCAAAATTATGCACTGTCCTCCTACTACTGCGCACAACAACTAAAATGCACCACAGGTATGGATGGATAGTATACTTGATGACACAGAGGTAGGTAGAGCAGTGGACTACTGTACCGTACTGATATAATACTGGTGGTCACTGGTCAGCAAAATTCTGCACTGTCCTCCTACTATATACTACAATGCAGCACAGATATGGAGCGTTTTTCAGGCAGAGAACGTAGATATTTGCAGCACACTGAGCACAGATATTTGCAGCACACTGAGCACAGATATTTGCAGCACACTGAACACAACTGAGAGAAAGCTGCACACGTCCTCTCCCTATCATCTACAATGCACGAGTGAAAATGGCGGCGACGCGCGGCTTCTTATATAGAATACGAATCTTACGAGATTCCGACAGCGGGATGATGACGTTCGGGCGCGCTCGGGTTAACCAAGCAAGGCGGGAGGATCCGAGTCTGCCTCGGACCCGTGTAAAATGGGTGAAGTTCGGGGGGGTTCGGATTCCGAGGAACCGAACCCGCTCATCTCTAATATATATTAATATATATATATATATATATATATATATATATATCTTGCAAAAAAAGCTGCGGCACTCAAGGTCTTTAGAAAAAGTCAAGTGTATTCAAATAGTCAGAAACATTCCATCGACGTTTCGGGGACTCCAACCCCTTTGTCCAGATGTGTACACATCTGGACAAAGGGGTTGGAGTCCCCGAAACGTCGATGGAATGTTTCTGACTATTTGAATACACTTGACTTTTTCTAAAGACCTTGAGTGCCGCAGCTTTTTTTGCAAGATATTGAAATTTACACTGAAGGCACCAGGGCAGCGTTTGGATCTGAAAACAGAGTGCCGGGCTGATATTGCTGTGTATATATATTTTAACACTGTAGGGGTGCAAGGCGCCTTTTCCTGGGGAATATGGTAGCACGCAGCAGCTGAGGAACAACACAAGTCCAGTTTCTGGTACAACTGACCCCGGCCAGTTTTATTGAAACAGAAAATAAAACAAACCCCAAAATAAAAATACCTTGCCTGTCCGGCACTAACTAAACATAAGATATTCCTAACTGTCACTAAACAAAACAGAGTTCTTCAGTACATACTGTATAGCTCACTTGCATCAGAAAGCGTGTCTCTCACACACAGATCCCTCAGCCTTCCCAGGCAGTCTGCCCATACTAATCAGGTTAGCAGCACTATAACACACTTACACAGCTGAAACCCTGATTAGCCCTCTGTGAGGCCAAAGACCCGAACTGGGCCCAATGTCTAGAACTCGCCTTATCTCTCTCTCAGAGCCTTTACAGCAAACTGAAAAGGTTCAGACAAAACAAAAAGCATTTTTCCTAGAAGTTAACATTTTCTAAAACATGTAAGACAAGAACCTGGGACAAATATACCTGCCCTCAAACACTATCCCAGTGTTCTTGTCACATATCCCCCTCCCCTGTTTCGACCTAGGGGCCGGAACACTTGTAGCCCCCAAACAGAAGATGCGAGACAATGCATCTGCGTTGGCCAATTGTGTTCCCGGTCTATGTTCGACAGTAAACTTAAAGTCCTGCAACGCTAGAAACCATCTAGTTACACGAGCATTCTTGCCTCTATTTACATACATCCATTTTAAAGGGGCATGGTCTGTCACTAGTCTGAATTGTCTACCCAAGAGGTAATATCTCAAGGTATCTAGTGCCCACTTAATGGCCAAAGCCTCCTTTTCCACAATGGCATACCTTTTTTCATGCTCATTGAGTTTCCTACTCAAATAAATGATAGGGTGTTCGTCCCCATCTCTGGTTTGGGACAGCACAGCACCTATCCCTACCTCTGAGGCATCTGTCTGTACCACAAATTCTTTTGAAAAATCTGGTGTTATCAACACCGGTTGTGAACACAAAGCCACTTTTAACGCTTGGAACGCCTTTTCTGCATCAGGGTTCCATTTCACCACATTTGACTGCTTCCCTTTGGTAAGGTCTGACAACGGCACCGCTGTGGTCGCAAAATTAGGAATAAACCGTCTATAGTACCCAGTAATTCCCAAAAAAGCCCTTACCTGTTTTTTATTCACTGGACGAGGCCAGTTTTGAATAGCATCAACTTTATTCAATTGGGGCCTAATCAGACCTCTGCCTATGGTGAAGCCCAAGTATTTGACCTCCTCCATTGCGAGGCAGCACTTCTTTGGGTTAGCAGTTAACCCTGCCTCTCTGATTGAGTCCAGTACTGCTTGTACTTTAACCAAATGGGATCCCCAGTCTGTACTGTGAATTACCACATCATCCAAATAGGCAGCTGCATATTTTCTATGGGGCCTCAAAATTTTATCCATCACCCGTTGAAAGGTTGCTGGAGCCCCATGCAACCCAAAGGGTAACATCTTATACTGGTACAGCCCCTCCGGAACCGAAAAGGCTGTTTTTTCTTTGGCGCTATCAGATAAAGGTATTTGCCAGTAACCTTTGGTCAGGTCCAATGTGGTGAGAAACCTGGCTGTTCCCAGCCTTTCTACAAGCTCATCCACACGGGGCATGGGGTATGCGTCAAACTTGGACACCTCATTTAACTTACGAAAGTCATTACAGAAGCGTATGCTACCGTCGGGCTTCGGGATGAGCACTATGGGACTGGACCACTCACTGTTAGACTCCTCTATGACTCCAAGTTCTAACATGGTTTTAACTTCCTTAGAAATAGCTTCTCGCTGAGCTTCAGGAATCCTATATGGCTTTAAATGAACCCTGACCCCTGGTTCTGTGACAATGTCATGTTTTATTATGGTCGTTCGGCCAGGCAGCTCTGAAAATACCTCCCTATTTTGGATGAGAAATTCTTTAACCTGATTGTTCTGATCAGCTGATAATGTCTCTGACACCTTCACTGCGGGAAGCAACCGGGGTGAAGACACCGAAGGGCAAGGCTCCGCTGACAGAGACAACCTATCTTTCCAGGGTTTGATTAAGTTAACATGGTAAATCTGTTCGGGTTTTCTCTTTCCCGGCTGGTATACTTTGTAATTAACCTCATTCACTTTTTCCCTAATCTCAAATGGACCCTGCCATTTAGCTAGGAATTTGCTTTCCACAGTGGGTACCAAAACAAGAACTCTATCTCCAGGAGCAAATTCCCGTATCTTGGCACTCCGGTTATAGACCCTCTGTTGAGCACTTTGGGCCTGTTCCATGTGCTCTCTGACAACAGGTACCACGGCTGCAATCCTATCCTGCATTTGTGTTACATGCTCAATAACGCTTCTATAAGGAGTGGGCTGTCCTTCCCACGTCTCTTTGGCAATATCCAACAGCCCTCTGGGGTGTCTACCATACAACAAATCAAATGGAGAAAACCCCGTAGAGGACTGAGGAACTTCTCTGATGGCCATTAACAAGTAGGGCAACAAACAATCCCAGTTTTTCCCATCTCTCTCAACAACCTTTTTTAACATACTTTTTAATGTTTTATTAAACCTTTCCACCAACCCGTCAGTTTGGGGATGGTAGATGGACGTCCTGAGGTGAGTGACCTTAAATAACTTGCACAATTCTTTCATGATCCTTGACATAAATGGAGTACCTTGGTCAGTCAAAATTTCTTTTGGTATTCCCACTCTACTAAATACCTGCACCAGCTCCTTAGCTATCGCCTTGGTTGTGATAGTGCGTAAAGGGACAGCCTCAGGATATCGAGTGGCATAGTCCATAATTACCAGGATATACTGATGGCCCCGAGCAGACTTTAACAAGGGCCCCACGAGATCCATGGCTATTCTGTCAAACGGGACCTCTATAATAGGCATGGGAACTAGTGGGCTCCTGAAATGGGGTCTAGGGGCATGATACTGGCATTCAGGACAGGAAGAACAATATTCAGACACTTCTTTATAAACCCCTGGCCAAAAGAACCTTTGTAAAACTCTTTCAGTGGTTTTTTCTGCCCCTAAATGTCCTGCGGTAACGTGACTATGAGCTAAATCTAGTACCGTTCTCCGATAAGGCTGGGGAACTACCAGCTGTTCTACCACATCCTCACCCCTTTTGACAATGTGGTACAAGAGCTCATTACAGATGGCCATGTGGGGATACGTAACCCTGTCACCTGGTACCACAGGTTCCCCATTAACAATCTTAACATTCTCTCTAGCCTTTATTAAGGTAGGATCCTTTAACTGTTCAGACGCAAACAGATCCTTCTTTACCTCCAGGTCAGGCACGCTTTCAGTTCTAACTACTATGTCTCCGTTCCCGGCAAGAGGGTCCTCACTGGACTCCCCATCTGTCACTTCCCCAGCAAAACTAGCAAAAGGCAAAGGGCCAGAAAGTTCCGAAGACCCACGTACATCCATAAAATCACCGGTATTATCAACTGGCTTTTTATTTCTCACATCTGTTGATAACCGTGACTCCCACAGTTTCCAAAAATGAGGAAAATCCCTCCCTATTATGGCCTCATGCACCAAGGTAGGGACCAGTCCCACTTTAACCATTGCTGACCCACAACAAGTTTCTATATTCACCTCAGCAGTGGCATAATGTTGGGTATCCCCATGTATGCAAGTTACCCCAATAGGTATTTGCTGGACCTTTAAGGGGTTCACTAACCCAGCTTTCACGAGGGTAACTAAACTTCCTGAATCTAGCAAGGCCTCTACCCGGTTACCCTCTAAGAACACATCACACATTTGTTTTTCCAGCTCAGGTGAAGGTACCACAGTACAGGCTAACCTAGCAAAGAAAGACATTCTGCGACATTCAAAGGCAGCATCACATTGCATGGGTTCTTGCATGACTGGGCAATTGGCAACAACATGACCTGGCATACCACATCGTCAGCCTCTGTCATTTTCTGCAAGAAGTGACTGGCCCGTATAGAACTAGAGCTGGTCGGAGCACTGACGGCCACATCTCCAATCCGGGCTGCAAGGCTCTGCACCACTTCTGTTAAGGCCTCTCTATCCTGACGCTGTT